>NC_056736.1:523643467-523815967 GCF_019279795.1 Protopterus annectens
AAGATGCAGATGTCTGTTCAGTCACGGAAACTTTGTTCTGGGCTGCAGAGAGCACCCTTGCCTTACCAGGCTATACCTCACTCCACACATTCCGACCCCAAAATGAGGTTGGGAAGACTAAGGGTGGTGGAGTCTCTTTCTTCATTAAGGACAGGCACACCTCCAGACTGGCTTGCCAGGATGATACACTGGAACTACTCCAGGTGCAACTGACAGTTGACAATACACACATCCACGTTATAGCCAGCTATAGACCCCCCCTCCATGATTCAGGACACACACTTCTCTTACCTGGATCTACTTGACTCCATCAAAGTACCCCCGTAACACCCTGAACCTTGGTGACTTCCACTACCTCACGATAGACTGGGTAAACTATTCCTGCACTAATGCACTCACTCAACGATTCCATGGCTTCATGAATTCTAATGTAGTAGACCAGCTCGTCTTATACCCCACAAGAGGAGATAATATTCTGGACTTGGTTCTCACCAACATGGGTGACTGCTGCACCACTTCCATAGAATGTCCTTCCCTTGTGAGATCAGATCTTTGGACTGTCTCATTCAAAGTTTCTATCCCACCCAACCACCCCCTCAACCATAATCAAGCTAAAAAACTTCTCAAAAGCTGACTATGACCTCCTAAGGGAGGGTATCTGTAGCTTCACACCAGCACCACCCTCTGAGGATGCAGACAACTATGCTGAACAGTACACCAATGCAGTATACAAGCACCTGTACAACTGCATTGACTCAGCCATACCCAATAGAACTAAAACTTGCTCCTCAAGGAAACACAAACCTGTTTGATGGGCATCCTCTATCAACAGACTTTACAACAAAGGGAAGAAACTGTTATCCAAGGGTAAAAAGGACCATATTCCAAATTGGAAAATCTCCCTCCTTAACCTCAACAAGCAAATTAGATCTCTAGTGAATGCCTCCAAAGCCAGTTATGAAAAGAAACTAGCCTCCACAACAAAGAGAAACCACAAAGCCTTCTTCAGTTATGTCAGGAACATCCATCGTAAAGCTCAAGTTTGTTCCAAATTAGTACTTAACAGCATCACTTACACTGATCCTGTTGACTTAGTCAACCTGCTAGCAGATAGGTTCAGTGCAAACATCACTCCCCTGTCCCCCTAAAGTCCCTTTCAACATCCCCAATACTTGTTACACACCTGACATCTCCATAGATTAAGTACTAAAGGCCCTATCCAAGGCAAAGAACACAGCTTCCATGGGACCTGATAGTATCCCTGGCTGTATTCTGCACAATCTGCAGCAAGAACTGGTTTCGCCATTGAGCATCCTATTCAGCCACAGCCTAAGTACAGGTTTCATCCCAGTAGAGTGGAGAACTGTCATTGTCATCCTCTTGCACAAAGGTGGTGCCACTACTGACCCTGGAAAGTATTGCCCCATTAGCTTGACAAGTCTGATCTGTAAAGCCATGGAGCATATTATTATGAATGTAGGCAATTTCCAAGCAGTCAGCCCCACCCAGTTCAGATTTGTCAAGGGCAGATCTTATCTGTTGAACCTGGTTGACTTGTTTGAGACTGTCACCAAGGCCATGGGCGAAGAAAGGTCAATGCAAACAGCTTACCTTGACTTGGCCAAGGCCTTTGACACAATCCCCCACTCGGACGTCATAAAAAAGCTAACAAAACTTGGCATAGATTCCTGTCATATCAGGTGGGTGGCTAACTGGCTCACCAACACGACCCTCAAAGTCAAAATAGGTGCCTCCATCTCTGATAGCAGACCTGTCACTAGTGGAGTTCCACAGGGATCTGTCCTGGGACTCATACTGTTTGGCATCTACTTCTCAGAGGTCCAGGCAAAGACAAAAGGCCTGTGGCTGACCAAGTTTGCAGACGACTGTAAGTTGGGTGCTGTCATTGACTACTCAAATGATGTTAACATACTGCAAGAGGGTCTCACAGCAACTAATGACTAGTGCCAAAGACATGGCCTCAAGCTTAACACAAAAAATGTATCATCATACCATTCGGCAAAAGCACAGCTCCTACTGATAACCACATCAACAGCAACCCTCTAAGCACACAACCTGTGGTGAGAGACCTGGGCAGTCAGGTTGATAACCTCACATTCAACCATCATGTAGCTGCAGTGGTGAGAAAAGCCTTTTACTTGGTTCTTCTCATAAGTAAAGGGATCGCATCCAGAAAAAAAGGTTATTACCTCTCTATGCGCCTCCCCTCGTTAGACCAATAATTGAGTATAATGCCCTGTTTGATATGTATCTCTCCAAACATCCGCACCAACTGGAAAGGCCACTGAAATACCTCACAAAGAGACTTCATGGCCTCTAATACCTGTCCTATGCAGACAGGCTGAAATCACTGCCACTCTACTTGGTATCATACAGATTGCTCAGGGGTGATCTGTGTCTCGCCTACAAGGCAATCTCGGACCCTGCCCTACTAAACATGTTCCATATCCATAAGTCTAGCTTCTCACAGATTACCTGCTCAAAAGGCCTGAATCTAATATGTGGCATCAACAAAACCTGCTGAAGAGACAGATTTGTCTCCCAGAGGCTGCCCTGTCTCTGGAATAGACTTCCCATACATGTCAAACAGAGCATTTTGGTGACCCTCTTCAAGCACAACCTTTATAAGTGGATGGAAAACCACAAATTTGTCCCAGGGTTTCCACTTGTATCCCTCAATGACAGGGGCAAAAGCTGCTGACTGAGGATTCTTTTTGGGGATAAATTCTTGGCTAGGCTTGTAAGGGCCCCAGGGCCATTAGCCTATTAACCTCTTGTGATATGTACTAGAGGGAAATACGTTCTTTTGCTGTAGGAGGGATTTTAGCAGATATAATGAAGGGCAAATCTGTCTAGAATGGAAACCTTCAAAAACTTCTAGAAAACTTATACTCTTTAATGCATTAAATGCATTTCAAAATCCCATATTTAAGCAAAAGAAATTTATGATGCAGATGATGAGTAATGACAAGAAGAAAAGAAAGGGATCTCACTTCTTCAGTTAGCCAAAGAGCAGATCCCAAAGTATCTTCAAGGAATTTATTTGGAGACGGGAGTGCTAGAGGCAGTGAATATCAACTAATGAAAGTATGTGTTATGCCAAACAAAACTACAGTGAGGTACCAGCTTTAGTATTTTATTGTCAAATGCATGCACTTTGAGTTTATTTTTTTCTCTCTGCTATTACTGGGCAAGTTCTTACAGGAAGTTTCACTGGAGAAAAAAAGCTAATAATTTAATGTTTTTTTAGGGTAGAAAGCATTAATGGTAGCTGTATATTCCTGTATAGCAAACAGTGAAGTAATCACTGCTATCGTGCACATCAGAAACAAGGAGAAAAAATGCACAAGGCACTTTTTAACCATCACATAGATAAGAGTTAATAAGACAATATAGATTGATGAATGTACGTTCTCAGGATTCTCAAAGACTGCCATGTTTTAAAAAAACATGACCTTCTTGCCATTACAGCTAGTATGGCAAGACATTTTCAAAGCTTGACTTTTTTATAATGTTTTTTCCATGAACGAGTCAAAAGTCTTCAAGCAGTAACAGGTATGAGTTGTTAACATGATCTTTGTTATACTGAGTTGCCAAAGAGAGATGAATAAAAGCATCATAATTTCCCATTCCCAGATAAGTCAAAAAACTGAACTTTGTACAATATTCTGTAGTGTCTACAAGACACATGTTGTGCAGTTTAAAAGGAAAAAAACACCACCTGTTCTCTGCAGACTGTCTTCAGGGACTGTAAATGCAAGAGAACTGTTTTGATAAACACAGAATGCATTCCACTTGCTTCCAGCTTATGTGCCATAAATCCTAAGGCCTCTGACAGAGATATTTGTAGTATATGTTCTTCACAGAGAAAGTCTCTTGCAAAATATCTACATAGAGACACTGCATTCCACCATAGCCAGGCCTCTGAAGCTTGTGCTGCCTATGCTCTACACAAAGATTCATTTCTCAGTGTTGTTATTGTGCAAAGTAAATACTAAAATTAACAAAAAATGTTCCCTTGCAGGTTCCCAGATATTACTATAGTGTGGAAGAACATTTAAAGTCAGTTTTAATGTAATGATTTCCAGATGTTGGAAGTATGCCAGATGTATTGTGTAGTTGTAAATCACCAGCAAGTCTCAATGAGCTTAAAAATGATATACTTATTGGTAGTTAAATGTGACATTTCAGGATGTTAAATTTAATTTCTCACACTTCTGCAAAATTACAGTGTGGACATTCAAGGTTGTCATATATCATGTCCTTCATATAATAAAGGAAAATGAGGGGGAAATAGTTGTTTTTAACAGGACTTCTTTTTGCAGGTTATTTGTCATAGAATGCATAAGCAGATTTATGCATAAATAAATAATTACACACGCACACAGGCATATAAACACTTTGACACACACACACACACACACACTCACCATATAGGACTTTTACAGAATGTTTCTATGTGTATGAATATCTTATGTAACATTTTTAATGTTGAAGGCTTCATAAAGGGGAATGTAAATTGCTTGTACATATTATTTATTTATTTATTTATTTTACATTTGTTTACTGGGATAGTCCGACTGGATATATATTCATTTTCAGCGGAGGCCCGGGGAGAAAAGCTCCAAATAAAATTACATAGATAACATTTAAAAATATAAAAAGTATAAAACAACATTTACAACAAAGAATAAAAACAAAGTGATTATGTACAATGGTTTGTGGTGTTCCCTAAAAGGGACACACAATTCACATGGTCAGACACAATTAAAGGCAGGAGACATTAGATAGCATACAGAGCTTGGTGAAATAGTTACCTGTATGATATTTAGAGATTCTCCTTTCAGTATTTAACTTAATCAGGGTTGGTACATAGGCAAAACCAGTTCATTTTGAGATACTATTTGAGGTTATTTTTGAATAGCCCTATGGAGGATTGTAGGGTTATATGGTTTGGCAATGAATTCCAGGTTTTTCCAACAAAGTTGGCAAACAGGGATTCACCAGCAGCATTGTTAGCTTTGTGGGTTTGGACGAGTAGTTTGTTGGCTGATCGCAGGGATCTCAAGTTGCTATACGGCTTAATGATATTGATAATTGAGGTGGTATCCTCAGGGTGGTACATAATTTTGTGTGCTATTAGGAGTTGATTGAATTGAATTAGACTGGGCAGTTCTAGCCACTCTAGTTGTTTCAGGTTCTGACAGTGGTGGGTTCTGTAAGTGGAGCCAGTGGTGAATCTGGCAATATGGTTGCAGCTATGAGAGAGCTTACCTAATTCCGATTTGTTGAGGTTTGAGAGTACCGGTGAGGCATATAGAAGAGTAGAGAGTAGGTGTGACCAGGTGATTGCAGTCCTAGCCAGTGGGGTTAAAAATGTTTTGTTTCTATACAGTGATCCAAGCTTCTTATTGATGGTCTGTATGGTTTTGTTGACCTGTAGGTCAAATTTAAGATTATTGTCTATGATAACCCCTAGGAGTTTAATGTGTTGATCTGTGGAGATATTGGTACCATTGTTAGCCATGACAGAGAAAGAAAGTGTGGCAGATCTGCTAGTGGGGGTGTAGAGTAGAAGTTTAGTTGTATTGGGGTTCAGCAGTAGGCATTGGTTGGTGAGCCAGTTCCCAATAGTGTTGAATGTATTTTGGGTTAGGATTTGCAGTTTGGATGGGGAGGTGGCTGAGCAGATCAGAGTGGAATTATCTGCATATTGAATGCAGGTAGCTTTAGAGATAGCAGTATGAAGGTCGTTGATAAAAGTAGAGAAGAGTAGTGGACCCAGTATGGAGCCTTGAGGGACACAAAGTGTGAGAGGTAGCTGGCTGGAGAGTTTGCCCTGCCATAATACTGCCTGTTGTCTACCAGTCAGGTAGGACTGGAACCACTGAATTGCATGCTTATTGAGGAAAATAAATTTGAGAGAGATAATGAGAAGTTCATGACTGACCATGTCAAAGGCTTTTGATAGGTCAAGAAAGAGGGTGGAGGATAGCCTATTGTTATTCCTATTTTGGTTTATGGTGTTAGTAAAGGAAAGGAGAGCCGAGGTGGGGCTATGGTTTGGTCTGAAGCCCTGCTGTGAGTTAGATAGTAAGTTATTCTGCATCAGGTATTGCATTAGTTGCTTGTGTACACATTTCTCCATTATTTTGGCTACAGGGGAAAGAATGGCAATGGGTGTATAGTTGGATATGTCTATAGAACTTCCACCTTTGTGGAGTGGGATGACGTGGGATATTTTCCAGAGGGAGGGGATAGTGCTTTCGGATAAGTTTCTGTTGACTAGGATAGATATGTGATATGCAATGGCATCTGCCGCTATTTGTAGGTATTCTGCAGGGAGGAGGTCAGCAGCGAGGGTGGTAGGTTTTAGTTTTTTTAAAAGTGATTTGATAAAACGGTTGGAAGCAAAACTGGGAGTGATTGGTGGGTTGGTTAGGGAAGTGGTTTAGGTTTGTGGGGGTTAGTTGATTTGCTAGGGATTGTATTGTTTCAGTGATAAAGTTATTATAAGTGGTGGCTGTGAAGACTGGTAGAGAAGGGGTGAAGGCTGCCAGCCTAGTCAAATAGAATTTGATACATAATTCTGGCATTTGTAAATATAAATATAAAATACAGGCTTGTTTCTTAAATGAAAGAAAACACTGTAAAATGAACTTCAAGATTGTAGCAACATTGCCATCTGCTGTAAGGAAAACTTAAGCTAAGCATTTCAAATGTTTTATGAAATTAAAATTATGTTTTGTATGTCCTTTGAAGTTAGAATTTGGAGTCGATGAGTCTGGAGTAAGCATCCTGCCTATTGTTTTAAGGTTAAAGTTAATGACTAGAATTTACATGTGGAATGTCCTTTATTGCTCTAAGTGTAAAAGAATGTAAATGTAGTTTCTGTGGTCTGGGAACCAGGAAAGTGTAAACAAATGATGTAATGTTTTATCAGAACTGCAGTTTCAATTTAAACAGTGAGAACCAGAGATTATTAAGCATTTTTGACTTGACTATCCAACTCTCAGCACTCTGCCTGTGTCTTAAGTTATTTCAGAAGTATGTTCTCTTGTTGTAATAGCTAGGAAATTAGAAGAAAATTAGACTGTTTTTCTGTTATGTCAGAACTGTACTACGGAATTATTTTAAGTTTCTGTATGATCTCTGAACTCTGGAATAGCACTGTGGTGTAATAGTAATATTGTCTTGTGGTTTTAATTATTTATTATTAAATAGTTTAAGACCTTTTACCTGTGGCTGGTTTATGTAGAGATAAGTTAGCTCTAGAGTACATTGCATATTTATAGAGTTAACTGTTTAAGCCTCTCCTATAGCTTTAGCCCTGGGCTATACTACCAATTGGATAATAATATTGCACAGTAATAATTGGACACCCTTTTAATGGCCTTTGGGTAGCTGATAAGTATTAGCTGGTGATGGCAGTATTTGCTACCTTATAGTTGGGTAAAGGGGCACAGCTGGAGAATCTGTGTCAGCCTTTCCCAGGAGTGTCTGTGAAGTTGTATAAATACTTATCTCAAAGTGTGGGTGTGTATCAGCTACCTGGGCAGGGTCACGAAGCACTGGTTGGACAGAGAGGGTACTGGAGGTTAGCTTGCCACCTAGGCTGAGATCTGGACCCTATATCTTTGCCAGTGGGGAGTCTTACTGGGGACCTGGAAAGCAGGGAAGCAGCCAGCCCCAGACTGACTGTGATCTCTGTGTGCACTTAAGGGAAATTGTACTTTACTGTTTGTATTTGTTATCCTTTCTCCTATATGAGACAGTGTTAGTGGTGAGGATTGAGGTTCCTTGATTGCTGGCCAGGGTGCGGGCATCACATGTGGTTTGCAGCGGTGGGATCCACCTCACATATTAATTAGCTTGTAGTGGTGTGGGTAAAGTGAATCCTGTAGCTTATGTACAGTGATCTCTGAAGGTGTTTTGTACTCTAAATAAGCCACACAGTGAATACTCAAAGTTCAGATCACAATTGTTTTATTTCTTTTGATAGCTTAGTTAGTTAGGGTGAGCAGGCAGCATGTCAGCAGAGGAGTATGGAAAGCTGACAAGGAGCCAGCTGGTGGAGATGTGACAGGCTATTGGACTGGTGCATGGAAACCTGACTAGGGCAGACCTGATTGCAGCCTTGGTTACAGCTGCATCAGAAAACAGCATCCAGGAGGACATTCAGACTGGCAGTGGAGATACAATATCCTTGGAGAATGGACAGCTCAACCTTTCTGCAGTGGATTTAAAAATCCAGCTGGAGCTAAAGAGACTTGAGTTGTAGGCCAGGTATTTGGAGATAGAAGCCAAAGAAAAGGAGCATCACAGGAGGCATGAGAGGGAAATGCTGACTCTTCACCAGAGTCATGGAGGTAATGGGGAAGGGAGTAACTGGACCCCAGAAGCACAACAGGTCATAGGTTCATAGGTAGGCACTAGGCTATCGGCCCAGGGGCCTACATAAGCCTAGCCAACAAGGTTCCCTGGCTTATGCCACCCAAGAAAGTTATTTTCATGTGCCACTGTCGAGCAGACACAGAAGTTATCCCCGGGGTGTATTTCCTGTTTCCCATCCACTCATCAAGATTTTTCTTGAAGAGAGATAATGAAGAACTTTGTTTGACATAGATGGGTAGCCTGTTCCAGAGTATAGGAAGTCTCTGGGACAGGAATCTATCCCTCCAGCATGTCCTGTTTATTGTCGTGACAAGGTTTAAGTCCCTTGAGCGTGTAGCTCGGAGGGATTGGGATTTCTTTAGGTGTAGCATGTCCAACAGCTCTGGGTTTGACATAGCTTTCTATGTTAGGTAGAGATCCCCTCGGAGTAGGCGATATGCTACGGAGTAAAGCTGAGTTTTTTGAGGCGGTCAGTGTAGGGCATTTGTTTGAGGTCAGTAATCCTCTTTGTGAGGTACTTCTCTGGCCTTTCCAGCTGCTGCAGATGTCTTGTGAGGTACATTCCAAAAGGGGTGTTGTACTTTATAATGGGTCTAATGAGTGTTGAGTAGAGGGGAAAAATGACCTATTTTATTCCTGGATGAGAACCCTTTTATGATGAGGTGTGCCACGTAGAAGGACTTCCTGACTACTGTGGCAATGTGACTATCAAAGGAGAGACTGCTCAGTAAATTTCTTCCGCAATTTAAAGAGGGGGATAATTTTGATAGTTTCATTCATATATTTGAGAGGGTATGCAAACAGTATAGTGGTGACCAAAGGCTCTGGGTACGGTTCCTGACCCCCTTACTCAATGGGAAAGCTGTAACTTTTCTGGCAAAAATGCCTGACTCTTTTTCTGTTGATTATACTGCTGTAAAAAATGTCTTTTAGAATGTTTTAAGCTAATACCTGAAGTGTATAGGAAAAAGTTTAGTGAGCATAGACACAAGGCAGACGAAAGTGTGTGCGAATATGCTGCTGAACTGAGCACTTATTTTCATAGCTGGGAGAGTGGATGTCAGGTCACCACTTTTGAAGGGCTGGCAGACCTTTTGGTGAGGGAACAAGCCCTTAGCACTTTGCCTGAGGACATGAGTATCTGGTTAGCTGATAGACAATGTGCTACTTTAGATGAGTTGGAGAAGAAGGGAGACCAATACCTAGCAAGCAGGGTAGCCCTGCACAGAAAGGGGACCCCCAGTACTGCTCATGGGTCTAAAGGAACCCATGGTGGGCAGCACAGACTGCCCCAACAGAATCTGCCAGTAGCAGGGGAAGCCACTAGTCTAGGTACACGTCCAGGAGCTAGGGTTAAATGTTTTGAATGCAACCAGTGGGGCCATGTGGCATACAGGTGTCCATGGAGGCAAGGTGGGGAACCAAAGAGGAGGGAGCCAGTAAGTGGGAAAGACAAAATGCCAATAGTAGGTTGTCTTGTGACAACAGGGGTACTAAACTACCATCCTGCAGATGTCTTGAGAGGGAAGGATTTGGATGGGGCCATACCATGTACTTATGCAGTTACACGCGGTCAGGCTAGGAGACAAGCATGTGGGTCTGGTAGCCTGGGGGAGACCCAGACAGACTGCATACTAGCAGCCAGGACTGGTGAGGTGGTTACTTCAGGAAGGGAGCTACACTGTAGCAGTGAGACTGAATGTGAGCCACAGCTGCTTGTGGGTACTGATGGTCCCTTGGACAGAGTGACTGCAAGGGTAGAGGTGAGTAGTAGTACCCAGGCTGACAGTGAGGCATCACTGTCAGAGAATGCCGGACTTCCTGTAGAAGGGGAGCTGGAAAGGGTTACAAGGAGAGAGTCGAGACAGGCTCAGCTCTCAGACCCTATATTGCAATGCCTGAGGCAGGTAGCTAGGGAGGCACCTGATTTTCAAGGGAAGGTGGAATCTATATACTGGGACAAAGGGTCACTGTACAAAGAGTGGACCCCTGAGGGAGGGCTAGAAGGTGAGAGAGTACAGCAGTTGGTAGTGCCTAGAGCCTACCATCTGGCACTTCTAGCCATAGCCCATGATATTCTGTTTGCAGGTCATATGGGCATAAAACATACAAAGAGGCGTATTATGCAGAACTTCTATTGGCCTGAAATTTCCAGCAATGTGACAGGGTACTGCAGGATCTGTGAGCAGTGCCAAAAGGTAGGCAAGGCAGGAGACAAGGGGAGAGCTCCTTTGATGTCTTTGCCTGTGATTGAGGAGCTGTTTCAGAGGATAGCTATGAATATTACGGGTCCTCTGAATACCCCAAGTTCCACAGGGAAAATGTATATCCTAGTGGTAGTGGATTATGCTACACGCTACCCTGAGGCGGTGGCTTTGTCCTCCATTGAGGCAGAGAAGGTGGTAAATGCTTTGTTAGAGATTTTCAGCAGGGTAGGTTTCCCAAAAGAAATACTGTTTGACAGAGGTGCTGATTTCATGTCAGTCCTGCTGGCTTGTCTGTGGAAGTTCTGTGGGGTGAAGCACATAAAGACCAACCCCTACCATCTCCAGACTAATGGTCTTGTTGAGAGGTTAAACTCTACAATAAGGTCCATGCTACGGGCATTTGCAGATCAGTTTAAGAGGGAGTGGGACAAATATTTGCCCCATCTGTTGTTTGCTTACAGAGCGGTTCCCCAGGAATCCACAGGTTTTTCACCCTTTGAGTTGCTGTATGGGCATAGGGTGAGGGGACCTCTAGATTTAATTCGAGATGAGTGGGAAGGTGAGTGTGAGTCACACAAGGAGTCTGTTGTGGCATACATCCTAACTCTCAGGACAAGGCTCAGGGAACTCACGGGCTTGGCCCAGGAGAACCTGGCAGAAGCCCAACAACAGAAAAAAGTGTGGTATGACAAGAATGCTCAAGCTAGTGAGTATGCTGTGAGGCAGCAGGTAAAGGTTCTCATTCCTGTCAGACACAACAAGCTGCAAGCAGCTTGAGAGGGACCTTACCAGGTGGTAAGAAAGGTAAGTGATGTTAACTACATGGTGGAAGTGCTAGGCAGATGGCAGGGGCACAAATTGTACCATGTTAATATGATGAAACCTTACCATGATAGGGAGGCCCTTGTGCTGAGCATTTGCAGTGGATTGCAGGAGGAGTCTGAGGGAGATCTGGGGACTGATCTCCTCAGTGAGGCTCGGGCTGACACCTCAGTGGAAGGGGTAGCAATATCCCAGCAGCTATCTCCTACCCAGGTTCGGAAATCTGAGCAGTGTTGCAGGAATTTGGGGACATGCTCATTGGGAAACCAGGGTGCACCCACCTGGTGCAGCACCAGGTGGATACAAGACCCCAAAGGCCTATTAGGCAGGCTCCTTATAGGGTGCCTGAGAGACTCAGACAGACCCTGAGGGAGGAGGTACAGGAGATGCTGGAATTAGGGGTGACTGCAAGACTCCAACAGTCCCTGGGTCTCCCCAGTGGTACGGGTGCCAAAGAAGGATGGCAGCACCAGGTTCTGTGTGGACTACAGGAAATTAAATAGTCACACAGAGTCAGATGCTTACCCCATGCCTAGGACAGATAAGGCCCTAGAGCAGCTGGGTGGGGCTAAGTATCTTACAACCATTGATCTTACCAAAGGTTACTGGCAGGTCCCCTTGACTCCCAGTGCTAGAGAGAACTCAGCTTTTGTGACTCCTTTTGGCTTGTATGAGTTCACAAAGATGCCCTTTGGGATGAAGAATGTCCCAGCGACTTTCCAGAGGCTGGTATATAATATCCTAGCAGCAGAAGGAGGGTTTGCCCTTGCTTATCTAGATGCTATTGCTATCTACAGCCATTCCTGGCCAGAGCACCTTCAGCATGTCAGGGAGGTGCTGGGCAGACTACAGAGGGCTGGGTTGACCATTAAGCTGAGGAAATGTCATGTGGGTATGGCAGAGGTCTCCTACCTAGGACATAGAGTGGGGAGTTTTAAGATAAGACCAGAACCTGCCAAAATGGAAGCCATTCAGGCATGGCCTGCACCTGTTAATAAAAAGCAGGTGAGGGCATTCTTAGGGATAGCAGGGTACTACAAAAAGTTCATCCCCAGTTATAGCACCATAGCTGCTCCCCTCACAGACCTGACCAGGAAGAACAGACCAGATAAGGTAGTGTGGACCCCAGCATGTGAGCAGGCATTTCAGAAGCTTAAAGAAGTTTTGGGAGGACCCCTTGTGTTGTGCAAGTGGATGCTTCGAATTATGGGGTGGGGGCTGTACTTAGCCAGATTTCTTCAGAGGGGAAGAGCACCCAGTAGTTTGTCTCAGCCGTAGGCTCCAACCCAGGGAGGAATGCTATGCAGCGGTAGAAAAGGAATGTCTAGCCATAGTGTGGGCATTGCAGAAACTTCAACCTTATCTGTATGGAAGAAAATTCACTGTATTGACAGATCACATGATTAAACAGAGCCAGCCAGCAAAATGCCAAGTTGCTAAGATGGAACCTGGGGTTGCAAGCATATGATATGTTAGTGCAGCACCACAGTGGAGTTAGCAATGCCAATGCAGATGGGCTCTCAAGATAGGGAATGGGGTGAGGTACCCTCAGATAGACCTAACCCTCTCAAGCGGCGTTTATCAAGGGTCACTTGAAAAACTAGCTTGAGTTCTCCGGGGGGGGGGTTGTGAAGACTGGTAGAGAAGGGGTGAAGGCTGACAGCCTAGTCAAATAGAATTTGATACATAATTCTGGCATTTGTAAATATAAATATAAAATACAGGCTTGTTTCTTAAATGAAAGAAAACACTGTAAAATGTGAACTTCAAGATTGTAGCAACATTGCCATCTGCTGTAAGGAAAACTAAGCCAAGCATTTCAAATGTTCTTTGAAATTAAAATTATGTTTTGTGTGTCCTTTGAAGTTAGAATTTGGAGTCGATGAGTCTGGAGTAAGCATCCTGCCTATTGTTCTAAGGCTAAAGTTAATGACCAGAATTTACATTTGGAATGTCCTTTATTGCTCTAAGTTTAAAATAATGTAAATGTAGTTTCCGTGGCCTGGGAACCAGGAAAGTGTAAACAAATTATGTGATGTTTTATCAGAACTGCAGTTTCAATTTAAACAGTGAGAACCAGAGATTATTAAGCATTTTTGACTTGACTATCCAACTCTCAGCACTCTGCCTGTGTCTTAAGTAAGTTATTTCAGAAGTATGTTTTCTTCTAGTAATAGCTAAGAAATTAGAAGAAAGTTAGACTAAGTGTTTTTCTGTTATGTCAAAACTGTTCTATGGAATTATTTTAAGTTTCTATTTGATCTCTGAACTCTGGAATATCACTGTGGTGTAGTAGTATTGTCTTGTGGTTTTAATAATTTATTATTAAATAGTTTAAAACCTTTACCTGTGGCTGGTTTATGTAGAGATAAGTTAGCTCTAGAGCACATTGCATATTTATAGAGTTTACTGTCTAAGCCTCTCCTATAGCTTTAGCCCTGGGCTATACTACCAATTGGATAATAATATTGCACAGTAATAATTGGACACCCTTTTAAGGGCCTTTGGGTAGCTGATAAGTATTAGCTGGTGGTGGCAGTAATTACTACAGTACAGTCTGGGTAAAGGGGCACAGCTGGAGAATCTGTGTCAGCCTTTCCCAGGAGTGTCTGTGAAGTTGTAGAACTACTTATCTCAAAGTGTGGATGCGTGTCAGCTACCTGGGTACTGACACGAAGCACTGGTGGGACAGAGAGGGTACTGGAGGTTAGCTTGCCAGCTAGGCTGAGATCTGGATCCTATAGCTGTGCCAGTGGGGAGTCTTATTGGGGACCTGGAAAGGAGGGAAGCAACCAACCTCAGACTGACTGTGATCTCTGTGTGCACTTAAGGAAAATTGTACTTTGCAGTGTGTATTTGTTATCCTTTCCTCTTATATGAGATGCCCTCCCTGGTGTTAGTGGTGAGGATTGAGGCTCCTTGATTGCTGAGCCAGGGCACGGCCATCACAGCGGCTATGGTCTCAGGGGAGCTATGGGTGTGGTTAGCTGGGGTTGGGGTGGTAGAATGACCTGCATGTAGAAGTTGATTTAGGCCTGCCCAGAACATAGGGTGGCTTTGGTGTTTTTGTAAGAGATTTTGGTAAAAGCTTTTTTTGTCTAGTAAAATAGATTTTTTTCTATCATTCCTGAGTTGACGATATTTTAAATGGTAAAGTGTGTCTTTAGTTGATCTTTATCTGGCCCAGGCTTTGTTTCTAGTTTTGATTTTAGATTTGCTATCCTTTGTGAGCCATGGTGCTTTATTTGATCTAGATTTTATCATATGTGCTGGAGCATGGGAATCAAGAATGCTTAGGAATTTAGTGTTGAAGTATGCTATAGCCTCTTCTAGTGGTAGGTTTTTTAGTTTTGACCAGTCAACTGCTTTTAGTTCATTTAGGAAAATAGGAGCGTCAACATTTTTCCTATTTCTAAGTGTTTTATATTTGGTCTCATGGGGGTTTCCTGCCTTATGTTTTATTATATAGGTTAGCAGATGGTCACTAAGGTCATCAGGGAGAGTGCCGGCTGTGTATTGTTGGGGTTGGTTATTAACTAGGATCCAGTCTAGGATGCTTTCCCTGTTAGTCAGTTTGTTTATCCTGGCGGGAGAGGTTATGGTCTGTTTAAACTCAGATAAGTTTATTGGGGTGAGGGGGGGTTCGAAGGAGGAGGGTACCAGTCGATGTTGAAATCACCAAGAACTATTGTTTCTTGGGGATAGGTAGTGGATAACCAGTGAAGGATATCCTCCAGAGTATTTAAGTTGTTGCCTGGTGGAATATGTGCACAGACGATGTTCAAGCATTTGTTATGATTGATCTGTAGTTTGGTTATGAGGAGTTCTGCATTATTGAATTGGCATGGTTGAATGGATTCTCTTAACAGTTACAGTATTTTTGTATAAGACTGCTATCCCACCTCCTTTCTTTGTAGTGCAGTCTAACCAGTGAATATTGTATCCAGGAGGTAATATCTCATTGTCAGTAATATTAGGTTTTAGCCAGGTTTCCGTAAGGCACATAGTGTCTGGGAGTGGGTTGCTAGGAGGGTGTGTAGGTTGTGAATCTTATTGTTAATACTTCTAATATTCAGGTGAAATTCTAGGAGGGAACTAGTGGAAGTAGAAAGGGGTAGCTTGACTGTGGGGATTGTGGTAGGGGAGTGAGGGTTATTGGGTGTGGGTGGGCCAGGGTGGGCCAGGGTGGATGGGCCAGGGTTGGGATGAATGTCTCCATGTATTATAAGGTTATAGTGACAGGATACTCTTAGCTTTAGGAGTTGTCCTTTATTGAGATTTGAAACACAGAACTTAAGTGAAAGAATGCATGCATGCAAGATTGTTAAGTTATTTGTAACAAGAATTCAGGTACAGTCAATATATGTTATCTCTGAAACATTATGCATCTGCAATATGTAAAAAAATATATAGAGTTTATATGTATTAACCAGTAAATCAAAATGTTTTGTCTGTTCTGGAAGATGCAATTAAAAAAAGAGAGAGTGAGAGAGAGAGAAAGAGAGAGGTGTTTAGTGTGTCCAAAGGCCCTGGACATTGAAGAAGACACTTTCACTATTTTTAACATGCTTTCGCAGAGTGGAGAGGTAAAGACATGGCAGGCATGTTTTCAGACCCATGTAAAAGGTAATTATATATTAAACTGCAGGAGATGCTTCATGGACCACTATGCAAAGTGAAAAACAATCATGGTTTGACATATAATATAGACAAGAGATTAGGAAAGTATTCACTGTTATAGATTCTAGCTACATTTAAACAAGTCAATGATAACTGAGGAAAACAGCTAGTTTTTGCTTCTGTTGCTTTTATTATGTATTAGCTAGAATTAAGATCAATGAAGATAAAAAATGGTAAGCTGTTTTGTGCCAAAAATATTTAAAACTACAAAGTTTTGTGTGTGTGTGTGTGTGTGTGTGTGTGTGTGTGTGTGTGTGTGTGTGTGTGTGTGTGTGTGTGTATTTTCAGTGAAAACTAAGAAAACAAGTAAAAAATTCATGTTATGTAAATCAGAAGATTCTGGGCTTGATTTCTGACAATCAGTGACTGCCAATCTGACACATAAGGGATTAGGTGTTTTGTAGTGTACAGTAGGTTCAAGTAAAAATGTTTATTTTGTGTCAGGAAACCACAAACAATGTTTTCATGCTTATTCCACAGTTTGTAAAAATTAAATCAATGTAAGTTTTGTAAAAGGATTTCAGCACTGGTAAAATGATGGGTAGACAAAGGGAAACCTTCATTCATGCAGAGGGTGGTAACCAACAAACATCGACAGATACTACAAACCATTAGTAACCAGTATGTGTATCCAGATCATCTTATAGATATGCACGTGTGAATTTTCACAAAAAAGTAATTTTTTTCTGAAATTACAGGAAAATAGATAACACTCTAAAGGCAAATTTTATATTCAGATTTTTCTTGCTTAAGTTTGATAATGTGTTGTTAGTAATTCTCAAATTATTTGGAGGAAAATATAAGTAAATAGGACTAAATTGATTAATTGGTCGATTAGGAATAAAGGAAAAAATAATTAATGGAAAATACTTTAAAAATCATGAGGCAAAATTAGCAAGACTAGTTGCTGAGTTGTAAGGTAATGTAACAGAGAGCATAAATGACATTTTTATATCTGTGCATCAGGAGAATAGTTATTTATAAGTGTGAAACACTTTTAGTGTCTGTAGTTTGATTTTATAGTGACACTATCTAGGTACTAATTACTAATTTGATTACTTTCTTCTCTTGAAGAAAAGCGGATCAGCAATGAGTCTGGCAGTTGCCACAGAGGGTTAAGACTGTAAATCACTGTTCTTCTGTGTGACTTTGAGCAAGTCACTTAACAAGACATTGCTGTCAGTTTGTCTCTAAACAGAGACCACAACAAGATCTTGCTAGAATTCTATTTACAGGAAACAGTTATTTTATTTTTTAGATGTACTACACAGTTACCATATTATGTGCAGTATGTGAATATGCTTTTTAAAATATGCACAGTGTGTGTATATGATTTTCGCAATATGCTAAGGATGTGTATTATATGGTTTTCACAATATGCACAGTAGATGCAAATGACAAAACAGGTTTGCACTACAGCATTATAGTTCACACTATTCAAGCATTAGCTTGAAAGGTAGAGTAACATGTCCTTGTGAAATGGCCAGAATGTATTATTACTACCAGAGGAAACGAGCGGTAAAGGTTATTTAATAAAATTCAGGATACTGTAGATCAGGCTTAAATGGGTAAAATATCATGGAATATTAGAAGTAAAAGTATACAAGCAGGATTTAAAAAACACAGTTTTAATGCACATCAGGACAAAAAGAGTAAAAATGTAAGTCATAGATTGGCTTGTGGAAGTGTTGTGAGAGAAGTGAACAAATGGAGAGTAAATGAAAAATGTCACTTATATGCAGCAGGATTCACGGAAATCAAATCCTGACATTTGTGACATGAAGTCAAACAGACAGGTATTCTTCTTGTTATGTTTCATTTACAGAATATTAATCAAAATAGTACAAAAATGTTCTAATAAAGTAATAGTAATTATAGAGTATATATGAATATCAATGCATGGAGCGAGTGCTACCTTTCAAGCACTACACCAGAAGGTGTTTTTCTAAGTTCGTGTTAATTTTTCCTGCACCTCATGCCATTTCCTACTGAGTTATTTCTCAGTGTAAGTCTAAAAATAAAATAATCTGATAATTATCTGAAGTACCTCAGACCATTTTCTTAAGTAGGTAAGAGTTTAATTCATTGATAAGGAATGAATTAAGAGAATAACTGTTAAGTGTATGTTAACATATGGATTTTCTCTTTATCAGAACTATTTTAAACATTACAACTGCCAAGGTGGGTTTCTGTGTTTCAGAATTATTCGTAAGCTAGATGAGAAAACATATTTGCATTCTGTGAGACATGGATGGGCATGACAGCTATATGTTGCAAGTTTAGATGAAGCTCAAAATTTTTACTTGTTATAAACAAAGAAGAATTATGGAGCATTGCTGGTACAGAAAAAGCAATTAGAAACATAAACAATATGCCTTTGGAGTTTGTCTTTGCTTTGTTACAAGCTCTATACTGAATATAGTATTGTTTGTGTAAGGAAAATAACTGCAAGTATGTAATCGTGGGGGAAAAAAAGCCCAGTGTATGAGAATATGCTGAAATGTAAGAGTAATAATAAATAAATAAGTAAAGTATATAAATAAGTAAGAGTAATAATAAATAAATAAAGAGTAAGTAGTAATAAGAGTAATAGCTTCTGAATAATGATTGTGTAATGCTCCAGTCAGTTTAAGAATATGAATTATGATTGGAAATAATACTCCAGATGGTGCCATATGAGATGGCCAGTGCCTCATTTTATATACTTGTCTGTAGGTTGTTGTCTGCTATGTTAGATCTTATTTAGATTTGCATTATTTGTAATCTCAGCGTGCTGTCAATCTAATCTGAACAGTAAATGTCTTGCTATAATCTGCTTTTATGTCTCACTGGATTTAGTGCTGATAAACAATAATAAAATGCTCATAAGAAATGCACCTCAAGGGCAATGAATCTTTTATTTTGTACTTCTGTCGAATACGCATCCCTCATTGCTGTAATACAGGCTGCCACTGTCAAGTTCCAGTTAAACACGAATACTCATTAAAAGCAGTGTGAGATGCATGGGCATCAGCTGTCTACATTTTTACATGTATTCCTCAACATCACCTCCTAAAAAAGGAAACCAAGGTATTTTGCCCACTTCCTCTATGAATGGATGAAAGAGAACGCACCGAGGATCAGAATCCCTGAACTGCATTCGACGAAAACATCTCTCCAAAAATTTTTTTTAAAGTGTTGTTTAAAGTGCACCTCCCAACCCCCCAAACTTATGTATACCAACTCAATGGTCACACTTAACATGAATTAAAGCTTGAGCAGTTGAAGCTCGAGAGTTCAAGCCTCATCCACCAATTGGATAATTATCGTGCCCTTATACAGGCAAGAAAAACTTGAAATTGATATATCTTACACTTACACAGGCAAGAAAACTTTCCAAGGGCTTAGAAATGATGCTGCAAATGTTTTCTAAGCCTCCACATCACGAATTATAGATGCAGTCTTCTTGCTGCTGTTTGTGAATATATAATATTTTCTTAACTCCATGGGAACATCAAATAACCAGGCAAGTATTCTGTATAATTGCCACTAAATCTGAACTATCTTGCAGAGATGACCATGGACAAGATCTTAACATAATGTAAACAATAGATGAAATATCCACACCTGCAAATGTTTAGCGATAATCAACAATTAGCAGTCTTACAATTCCCATGCAATCGAGTCACACCAAGTTTTTGCATAAAATTATGCTGGTAGTATAGATACATCCTGATGTCTGTTCACCAAAACCTTTGCTTTTTGTCTTATATTTTAGAGGTATTATGAAAAGCCTCATTCACCTGTTTTATCATTTTTATCAGTATTGTGGTGTATCTTTCTTGAAAAGTGTTTTCCCACCATAAAGTGGTTCTTGTCTTATTCCCCAAAGGTAGAGTTATGTAATATTTCTGCATGAAGAGAATAACTGTCCTGGAACGTCATTCTGCTATATATACATGTAGTCCCTTTAACAGTTGTATTATTTCCATCAATATTGTATTTTGTCTTTCTTTATTCAGATGGTAGTGAAAAGGCAAATCAGGTGGGGTAAGGAGGTTCGATACTCAACATGGGAAATGTGTGTGTGTGTGTGTGTGTGTGTGTGTGTGTGTGTGTGTGTGTGTGTGTGTGTGTGTGTGTGTGTGTGTGTGTGTGTATGCAATGATTGGTGCTGTATCCTCTTCCCATGGGGGCTATTCATTTAACTTTACACATAGCTTCCTTATCCCACTTTAGACTTCTATTGTAGCACTTTCAAATAATATTGTGCTCTGTAGATTGAGTAACTAGATAGGTAGGAGGTCTGATGCTCAATGGGGAAACTTGTAGAGTGACAAGTACATAAGAACAAAATGCTATGCCAAAGGAAGCCCGTTATCTAATTAGTACATATACATGTTACAATACTCCTATATCAGACAGTAACTAGTAAACATTGCTATATCAGATAGTAACTAGTAAACGTTGCATTTCTATTACTACTCCTAGGTGCATATGGTACTGACAGCACTGGAAATTAATGCACTTGCCCTAAAGCCTTTAATTAATCCCACAGTGCCTTACACACAAACATTTACAACAATGCAATAAACATTACATCTGAAGCAACTTAAAGGAAACCTATCAGAATACTAGGTCATTCACACAGAAAAGCAATGTGTCACGTAAACAGTATTAAACAGCACAGCAAATGAGCATAAATAGTACTTTATCACACTTCACTGTAAAAGGCCATTAAGATGTCAATGGCGCAAGTTATAAACTAAATGGAAAAAAAATGCATGAGAAACAAGCATTTACTAATGCTGTCGGAAGCTTTGTCTGAGACCAACCTATATGGTTTTGCAAAACCTAGGGAGTCAAAGTAACCACACTTTTGCCGAGTCATTATGAACTGGAAACAGATGATAAACCACAAAATATTCAAGTAATGGCCTCTGCTGTATAAAACTAGTGTACGCAACAGAACAGAAATGTTTTTGCCTGAAACTAAAAGTATGTTTTGAGAGTACAGTGAGGGTGGGCAAAACTTACCCACCATTTTCTCACAGACAGTAGAAAAAGTTTTGCAACCAGTTTCTAAAGACGGCAGAGTATTACAACAATTAAGCCAAATAAATTACATGCACACTGTTAACAGAGAAATGTTCATAATATGACTATTATAATATGTATATATTATAATATGTGAGCAATAAACCATTACAAGCACACTGTAAATAGGAAATATACATAATATAAGTAAGGCTTTGGCTTTACTAAATATAGCAGGATTCAAATTTAAATTTAAAACTCATAACTACAAGCAAACTGTGAACCAAGCAGGTGCTGCAATAAAGAAAATTGAAAATCCATTTAAGAAAATGCAACTAAAGAAGCTGCAGAAATCCTAAAGTATGTCACAGTCTTATGTGAAAATTCTAGTGACAGTTAATTTCATTAGAAATTCTCAAGCCATGAGTTTTAGAGATGACATTAGCAAACAAAAATCTGAAATATTACCAAAAATAATGAGAAATCACAATAAAATACTCTGAACAAATAAAGGATAAAACCAGGTGGACTTCCGAGAATGCACCTCTCTGCTGTTGTTAAAAAAGAGTACTGGTCTAGACTCTTTCAATATCCAAGAT
The DNA here is from genome assembly GCF_019279795.1 of Protopterus annectens. Taxonomy (NCBI): domain Eukaryota; kingdom Metazoa; phylum Chordata; order Ceratodontiformes; family Protopteridae; genus Protopterus; species Protopterus annectens. The sequence goes on from NC_056736.1 coordinate 523,665,207, forward strand.
TTATAGAGCATACAGCTCATATTACTTATTTATTTTATCAGATGCTACTGTCTGTTAGGCCAATAAAAAACAAAACCTTAATGACTACTTAATGGAAGGTACAGACCTACAAGCTTCCTTTCTAGTGAGCACAGACTTTTCGACAGCTTTAAGGGCTGAGATGTGAAACCAATGTACTACAAATCCTCACTGTATTGGTGAATAAATGGGAGACCAAAGGCCTACAGGTTTTAGTGAATGCGACCAAAGGCCTACAGGTTTTAGTGGATGCTGGGCAGGATATTAATGCTGCCACAGTCTTTCTATATCAGCTGATGGAACTGTAATATTAGAATTTGAAGGCTACTGTACCCAAGACTTGTGGCAGGACAGAGGCCTTGAAAACTTCTGTACAAGGCAAAGAAGGGAGGCTAAATGAATCAGAAAGACACTTGGAAACCATTTTTTGAGGCAGAATATGCATTTGGTTGCTTATAAATATGACCATGGAGAATGACCCTGAAGGAATAACCTTTGGTTGTGCATACTATATGAAAATGTGAAGGGCTGGACCACATTAGTGTGGTGCAGACTTGGGTGTCAACAGTGCTGTACATACTGGATTTAAAGAAGCATTAAGTGCAGTGACCTAAGGAAGCCTTGTCTAGTCCAACATTCCATTCCAGTCCTAAGTATGATTTGCAGGACCAAACTGCCCCAGCCATCTTACCTGCTTCTTTTTACCTCTCCATCTTTTTGCCCACCTTTACATCTTTTATAAATGCATGGAGACTGTAATGTAGTTTTTGGAGTTTGTTTGTAATTTTGATGTCACTATCTTTTAAATATTCACAGCCAGGCAGAAATATACAGGCAATATACAGGAAAGTTAGGTTCAACTCATGTGTCTGGTAATGGAGGAGTCAGATATGGGACAGGAAGGAGTGGCTCTGCTATGGCAGTGAAGGCAGAGAATTAAGGCTTCTTCTTCTTTTTCTTTCGGCTGTTCCCATTAGGGGTCGCCACAGCGGATCATCTGTTTCCATTTCTTCCTGTCCTCTACATCTTACTCTGTCACATCAGCCACCTGTATGTCCTCTGTCACCACATCCATAAATCTTATCTTAGTCCTTCCTCTTTTCCTCTTATCTGGCAGCTCCATCCTTAGCATCCTTTTCTCAATATACCCAGCATCCCTCCTCAGCACATGTCTAAACCAACGCAATCTCTCCTGTCTGGCTTTGTCTCCAAACCGTCCAACCTGAGCTGACCCTCTAATATACTCATTCCTAATCCTGTCCATCCTTGTCACACCCTGTGCAAATCTTAACATCTTTAACTTGGCCATGTCCAGCTCTGACTCCTGCCTTTTTGTCAATGCTACCATCTCCAACCCATATAACATAGCTTTAAGGCTGTGAGCTATTAATGAATTGCTTCCTACAGTCAAGTGTTTCATTCCCATAGCTTCCATTTGCTTACAATGCAACTCTGAGCAAGTCATTTAACCGTACTGTGTTCTGGGTCAGTTGGAAAATTGGGCAAAGCTTCTCAGTGGTCTCCTAGGCAACATGCATAGTAACTGCTTATGAAGCTATAAACTACAGACCATAAGCACTGTGACTATGAAATGAATAGTCTGAGTAGCCATGGCTGCCACTGGTCAGTCATGACTGACTCGTGCAGTAAAGGTGGATAGCAGGATTCATAAGGCAAAATAACAGTAAGTCATGTGCAAATATGGTCAGTATGTAAGGATGTGTTACAGTATTCACAAGCCAAACATGGTTGCACTACTTACCAAGACAGCTGACTCACTGCATGCATATCCAGGAAAGGAGCACTATGGCACTGTGCTGAAATAGCTCTGAGTATATACTGCTCTGCCTGGATACTGCAACAGCGCATGTCATTTTGATTCACAATGTGAGGTGCACTGCATGATGTGATTCTGTGCCCAAATCCATCCTGCACACAAGCCTGGGACAAGACATCTATTTTCCAAAGCGCTCAGAGCAGCATTTAAACTGTAATTTTGGACACCCTCAGGAAGACTCAGTATGTTTGCCTTTGAGTGCAGAGTTTTTGCATCTGTATTTTTGCCATTTTGCTGAGACGTGGTTGCTGGGCTTGAAGCATGGTAATGCGGTTCACTGATTCTTGTCCAGTAATCTCAGTTCCTCTTCTTCTAACTGTATTCCCATTGTTCTTTGAAAGTGCAATTAGGCTGGAAAACCTATGCAGCTGATACAAGAAAAGTAGTGTTTTTTTTTATCTTGTGAGAAAAGAGAACACATTCACTAGGGCCACATCCCACAAGAACCAACAGTTGTGGCTTTTCTACAAAGTATGGTACTGGATCTTAACATGATCAGCTTTGTCCATACCATTCATGTAATTGTTGTACATGTTCACAACTGCTGGATTCCCTTGTTCCATCATGTTTTCACCTATGTGTAGTGGAGTAATACAAAGTCAGGTCTCCATTGACAGCATAAATACTGGATTGCTATCATTCCATTGTTTTGCCATCAGCAGGCCACTTTGCAGCTGCTTTTAGTACATGTGTTGCTTTATAGATATTCAATTTGCTGAACATCACTGTCTACTTTTCTATTAGTGCATGGGATTCTGTAACAGAACTGGCCATGCTGCAGTTGTTGCGTAAAAGAGACAAAGCTAAAGAACTTATTGAAGTAAATGTTATCCTTTTTCCAATCGAGTCTGTTACAGATCTGTTGTGATAGTCCGGCCTCAGTTTGCTCTTCTGTCTTGCCAGTATTACACCTGAAATTCATGTAGTCATTGTGGGCATCTGCCAGCAATCACATCTTTATGCAGCAGTGTAGCTAGGGTGGGGTAAGAGGGGCAAGTTCCCTGGGTCCAAAGTGTTAGTGGGGAGTGTGATCAGTTGATCTGGATCTCTTTAATGCAATACTGGCTTTTAAAAGTCAGTATTGCATTTGTAGTAAAACCTGAATGTTGTAATACTCTGTTTCTGGTCTAAACTGTAGCAACAACTTGTTACTTTGCAGAAAGCAGTTTTCTACAATTTAAAAGTAAAAAAAAAAAAAATAGAAAAATCTCTTTTTTTAACTAAAATCTGAGAGCTGTACTTCTCCGTGCAGGCAGGCTATAAACTGTAACAACTATTTGCTACATTTATAGCAAGCAGTTTGCTGCACTTTAAAAGAAGAATTTTTTTTAACTAAGACATGATCGCAGTAGCTCTTTGCACAGACAGGGTATAAACTGTGGCAACTGTTTACTACAGTTTAAGAGAAGAAATTATTTTAATTTTTAAATAAAATGTGGGAAAGGAGGATCGAGGAAGGGCACAGAAACTGGACCTCAATGGCTGGGGCAGGAGGGGTGTGTCATGCATCTTGCCACTTAGTTGATGTGCCAGTAGAAGGAATGGATTTTTTTTTTACTTTTCAATGGAAGAGCTGGGGGGCATGTATCTAACTGTATTAAGCCAATCACTACAAGGTAGCAGGTTGGTTATTACAGTAAAGTGTTTTTTTTTTCTTTCACTGTTCATTTGAAGAGCTGAGGGGGTAGGGCACTAGTTTATGGTACCAGCACCGGACACAGCTTGAGTCAGCTACGCTTCTGCCTTTATGCTATACCTCCCTGTCTTACCAAGCCTTTCTTCAAATCTGTGCTTTAATAACTGCTGCTTACATGTTTACTGTTATGCTGTACAGTTGGAAGACATAATCTCTTTATATTGTAATTTTTTTGCATGTAGTATTTGGATACTGGCAACTACAGTCTATCTTCCTTCTGCTTATTCCACCTTGACTAAATGCTACCATCCTTTGGCCTTACTATGTTCTGTGTTATCTCTTACTTTTGTCTCCTCCAAATGTTAATGTAAACTCTTGCTTCCTTTGACCATTCTTCTATTACCTGTGTGTTTTCACCCCTCCCAGTGCCCACTTAAAGGCCCCTTTCTCCAAATCTGTGCTGTAAACTAAGCTACTCTCCTTTCTAGCTCCTCATGCCGCGCTAGTCTTGTCTTCCCTTTCTACTGCTCGCTGCAAACCCAGAAGTCCTCTCTCCGGGCCTTCTACCTTTTCTCTTTCTCACCCTCCAGCCTGAAACCTTCACTTTCTCTTTCTCTCTCTCTTTCTCTCTCTCTCTCATTCCTCTGCCTTCTATTTCACTCTTTCTGCTTGCCCCTAATATTCCCCCCTTCATTAATTGCTTTCTCTCTTCTAGAGATGTTTTTTACCACCCTAAGCTCACTATCTTGTTATCATCACATCTCTCTTTTATTTTACACTAGTCACCTACACAGAAAAGTGACCTCAATCCTCCCCCAACTCTGAACACGCCTGGCTGAAATTCTGTCTACTGACTCTGAAAGTGATACAAGGATTGGTCTTTAGACAAGGATGGGAGGAAACCAACAACAAAAAAAACACCATTACAAGCTATACGTATGTGTCCCAATTGCTTCTTCCTTGCCTGGTGTTCAAAACATTGTTTTGCTGTCTCCTCTCTTTTCTAAACCAAGGGCTCACTTCATACATTATCAACATCTGTCCTTAACTCACCTAGTCTCTCCACTCTAAACACTGTACTCCTCACTGATAAACTTAAGTGCAAGTCCCACTGATAGTTTCTTTTTTAAGAATAGTGATCTTCTGCTCTTGGCTCTGCCTGCTCCATTCACCCTCGCTTCACTCAGACTCACTTCACTCCTCTACCCTACCCCCATTCCCACCCACCCCCACATCAATTACATTTATCCTAACCAAAGCTCCGCCCACCTCTACTGCTCACCCAGTCATAACCTTCTACTAATTCATTCTTCACTACACCTCCATTTCACTAATTGTATAATTGACCATTTCACCCTTCATCCCCCATGCACCCATACACCCATACTCCACCACACTGTCTTCACTTTCCAGTTTATCTTACAAATACATCCTACTCTTGATACAACAACACTAAACTTGTCTCTCATACACATACCTACCTCCGCCATAAAAAACTCCTGCTTAAACTTAAACTTGGATCAAATGCTCCAGATAATGTACCACCAGAATTCCTCCAAAAATCAGTAGACACTGTAGCCTATCCTAACTTAACTACCTACTACACTACAACCTCCTCTCCTCAACCCAACATGGGTTTAGACCTAGTCATAGCACCACCACTGCTCTTATATCTTTCTTAGATGCAGTCAGCCTTGCATGAGACTCAGGATACCTTGTCTCCTCACTATTTCTTGACCTTTCCAAGGCATTTGATACCGTCTCCCACCCACTTCTTCTGACAAACTCTCCAATTTATGCATATCTCCCCCCTACCCTAGGCTGGTTTTCCGACTACCTTACAGATAGACAACAAGCAACCTGATGGCACCAATCCCTCTTTGCTTTCCTCAACATCAATACTGGGGTCCCACAAGGGTCCATACTAGGTCCACTGCTCTTTAGCATTTTCATTAATGATTTCCATACCAGCATACCTCATGCTAATGCCATCCAATATGCAAATGACTCCACCATCATCTGCATGGAGTAGTCTACTCCAGAACTACTTACACTCACCCAAAATGCCTTCATTGACAATGAAACCTGGATGTATAATAACCATTTAGCCCTAAATACTAATAAATCCAAACTCATGTTATTCATCCCCAAAAAACAACACCCCTAACCAAAAATTAATTTACCATCAACTCACTCAACAACACTTGCCTTGAAGTAGTCCCATATAACAAACTTCTAGGGGTCATCATAGGTGAACACCTAACTTTCGACCAGCATATTAACACAAACATAAAAAAACATCAGAAACTAGGCATGCTGTACAGGCACAAATATTTCCTCACGTATGCAGCAAGACTCTCCCTTGCCTCTTCCTTTTTACTTCAATCTTTGCTCTATGGTTCACCTCTCCTTACTAATATATAGTCCTCTCTTAAATCTAAACTGGACTCATGCTACAATAAAATCGCAAAGTTTGTAACCAGCGCCAAACACTCCTCCCACCACTGTGTATCACTCCCAATGCCTAAACTGGCTAGAATTTCCCCAACATCTAACATATATGCAATTAACCACAGCTCATAAGCTAATCTATTAGACTTCTACTTGTCCTGCCGTCTCCTCTCTGTTCACCATGCATCACCCAAACAGACCTCAGTAATCAGTCAGTCAGATGCTCCTTAATGTAGCAAAACCTAACCTTTCCACCAGTCAAATGCATTACCCATATGCTATAGCAAAACTATGTAAAGCTCTCCCTCCTTCAATTCTGTCTACTAACCACCCTGAATGCTTTAAGACTTTGCTGAAACAGCACTTGTTCTCCCATTGGCTATGTAGATGTACCAGCACTGACTGCTTCCAACTTACTAAGTCCAACATGTGCCACCCATCCACACATAAAATACTATATCAGTTACCTACCATATCTTCTATTCACCCTTGATACCTATATAACAATAGCTCTAAGGCTATACTTACTTGTACTATATCAGTTACCTCCCATGTCTTCTATTCACCCTTGATGCCTATATAACAATAGCTCTAAGGCTACACCTTATGTTCAGTATCTTTAATCTGCTGCTCGCCATCTTTCCCTCTCTACTGCAAATCTGCAATACCGTATTGTTCACACATTCGCTATTATCCCATCTCATCAATTGTATTCTTGTTTGGCTTGCATACTTAAAAGCTAACATCTGTATAACTAGTATTATCTATTTTATTGTATCACCTATTCTGTAATGTAGTGTTCTGTACCATCACTGCTTGATTTCTGTATTTTGATTCTGCAGCTTTATCATGTTTTGTTTTTTGTAGCTTTTCTCCCTGGGCCTCTACTGAAAATGGGCTCACACCCTGGCCCGGGAGACTTCCCAGTAAACAAATACAAATAAATAAATAACTAAATAAGCATGTAATGCCAAAACCCCAGCCAAACACAGCATCTAGCTAGCCGCCTCATCTGTTGCTGTGTCTCACAACAAGGTGTAAAGCATCCAACCTATGTGAGGAGCAACATTCAATATGGAACATACATATTTTATCTTGTCATACCCCCAGAAAGTCATGTAATGGGTTCAGTTATCATTGCAGTGAAAATACTGCTGATTTTTTGTTTCAGAATTCTCACTTGGCATATATTCAGTATAAATTGATGTGTTTCACTGTACTGCTAGTTCCCTGGACGTGAAACTGTAACCATGTACATACATACACCAACAAATGAGCATATCTCTGCTGCAGCACATGCAGGAGTCCACTGCTCACCAACCATCTGTGCCACAGCATGAATGACAGCTGCACACCAGTTAGTCTTATTGGTATTGGTGGGACTATCTGTGTGACTAATAGTCAACAATTGGTGTTCATCGTATCCCATACTATTACTGGTACCCTGTAAATTGTGGCTTTCTTGCTGAAGCCCTATCAGATCACGTGGAGTCAGCTACTTTACAGTGTGGGTTCTGTAAGTAAGCCAGTTGGCATCCCATCGAGTGATGTAGGGATTAATGCCCAGCGTAGTAAGTTTATCTGTGATTCCAGAGTGGGGGATGGTGTTGAAGGCCTTGGCAAGGTCCAGTTAGGCAGTGTGGGCTGCCTTACCCTCATCCACAGCTCTGGAGACTGCTTCAAAGAAGTCAATCAGGTTCAGGAGACATGATCGACCCTTCAGGAACCAAACTGGGTGGGGTCCAGTGTTTGAAAGTTGCTAATGTCTTTGTTTATAAGTTCCATGATAATACCTTCCATGGCCTTGCAGATCAGGCTCATCAGACTGATGGGGCGGTAGTTCCCAGGATCCAAGGTGGACCCCCCCTTGTGGAGTGAGATAACTGTAGCTGTGCACCACTCAGTGGGCATGAAGCCTGAGGTGAGGCTATGATTAAACATGACACTTAGGTGAGGTGCCAGTTCATTTTGTAGTTCATGTAGTACACAGCCTGGATGTCGTCTGGTCCCATGGATGCTGTAGTCTTAGCTTTGGAGAGTGCAGTTTTTACCTGTGTGGCCATTATTACCGGAATTTGGCAATCTTTCGGTATTGAGATGGGCCATTTAGGGGGTGAGAGAGGGGGTGAAAGGGGGGGTGAAGTTGGCACTGAATCGATCTGCCAGGATATTGGCAATATCCTTGGGATCAGTATATTTAATGCCATTCTGTTGTAGCTCAGAGCAGATCTGAGCATTGCCATGTAGATTCTTGACATAACTATATAATGCATTATGTTGCCTTTGGAATTTTTGGCAATTTTATTTTTGTAACTAGCTTTGGAGGATTTTATGAGGGATCTCAGCTTCTTACTGAGGCTGGTAAGGGAGTTTTTTTTGCATCATGGGATTTTCCTCTTTTCGGCAACTTGGATTGCAGTTTTACTTAGTGTTAGTTGCACCTGGAGAATTTCAGATGCATTGTGTTGGGCAACTAGCCTGGAGGTGTGAATATCCTTGGTGAATATGGATACTCCTCCACCTTTAGTGTTTCAGTCTTGGTTTGGTGGCCGAAAAGTGTGGTAAGAGTTGTAGCCTGGTATTGCAGGGGTGCTCTCTGGAGCCTTGAACCAGGTCTCAGTTACTGCACAGATATCGATATTCCCCATTTTTAGGAGTGCCTCGAGAGAGTGTATTTTGAGTTTTAGACTTCTAGCATTGAGTAGCATTACCTTCAGATTTTGCATGCTTGTATCTGTTACGGTGGTGGTTTTGTCCTTTGAACCTTGCCTAAAAAAGGCACTATAGGGGTGGCAAGAGCTTTAACCAGTAACCTGAATCCAAGAGGTGACAGGTGCAGACCATCTCTGGCAAAGCGTCGTGGTTTGTCGATCATGTCATCCAAGGCAGACAGATACTGCATCCCCTTTGAATGACACCAGAAGCTTAGCCAATTGTTAAAGTCAATCATTTTGTCCTTATACTGTGGTATCATTCTGGGCAAAGGCAGGATGCTACTCAGGGCTAGTGTCATACCTGCCTGGGCTACATGATCCCAGAACTCTTCCATGTCTCTCTTCATCTAGTCCAGGAAGGTACATCTCAAGTCATTCACTCCAACGTGGGCAATGACAGAGTCGTATTTGTACTTGTTGTGGAGTGACTTGCATGCATGCATTATGTGGCGGATCCTGGCACCCGACAGGCAGCTGACTGTAATTTTCTCCTTGTTCAGCCTGGTGAGTGTGATGTCAGTGTGTCTGACTATAGAGTCACCTATGACTAAAGTGTTGGGTACATTGTCTTGCCTTAGGAGCTGTTGTTGTGTGGCACACTGGTGTTGTGAGCTATGTGTCACTTTGGTTGTGATTGGTGTTTGTTTGCGTTTCAGCTTCGGAGGTCCTTGTTGCTTGGGTAGTTTAATGTTAAGGGCCTCTGCATATGTGGGTTTAGTCTTGCTATGTGTGGGTGTTGATGGTGTGGGTTTTGAAGGGCTATGTGTTGTTTGAGGTGTAGTGCAGGTGTTAACTTTCTCCTTTTGACTGTCTAGCACAATCTTGGCTGGAGAGAGCTTTGCTTCCAGTTTGACTGTGTAAGTGCATCTCTTGCAGGTTGTAGTGTTGGGTGGTAGGAGGAGAGGGTTGTCTGTGTACATGAGGCAGTTGCTGCATTGCCCCAGTATGCCCAAATTCACCAGGTGGACGGGAGAAATCACTGGAATCTGACCCTTGGACATGCCTGTTTAGGTGCTTTTTTGTTAAATACAAGAGCTGTTTTCCCTTACCTTTGCAAGGTACTTTGCAATTTTGCGCTGTTTAGTGCCTATGATTAATTTCTCCTTATTAACAAGGAGAGTTGAGTGCTTGTATCAGTTTAAGGCTTCCTAGTGCTTTCCAGCAGGTTGTAGAGGAAATGCTAGTCACAGGTGTTGAGATTTTAGTGTTACTACTGAGAAACAGGCTAGTTCTAAGGGAAAATTTGAAGAGCAGACTTTCTGGCACCTGGAATACTTTAACCGTAGCCATGCAGTGCTGCACGATGTGAAAAATGGGCAAAGACATACATTTTTGAAGCCAAAAAGTTGAAAGGGATAGAAATCAGCCCAAAATGGCTAATATAACAATTTCAGAGCTGGAAACCACTCCTCTAGTGTTAGACGCAGTACAGTGCTCACCACTCCCACTGGTAAGCAGTAGGACTACCCTCTACCATAGCAAGATCTGGATAGCTCTGAACACAGAAAATAAAGTCCTGAAACCAGCAAAGCCTGGGATATCACTATACTAGCTAGGAAAGGCGGGAAACAATCACAAGGATATTTAGATAATGTTTTTTTTTTTAGGGAAAGGAGGAACAGAAGGAAAGTATCTAAGTGGGTTGGCCTTCTCAGATGTTCTCATTGTATTAGGTAGAATGAGCTAATGACACTAGACTGGGAGGAGTGTCCAAGATCACATTTAGAGTAGGGGCGGGCAACTGCAAGGCCAGCAGGTATAAAGACAAGATGCCAATAGGGAGGGACGTTGGGAGAACACTATAGAAATGTTTATCACAAGTGAGCCAATAGCTATGAAATACGGTACAAATATGCAGTATACAATAAAATTGCTATAAATATCTAGAATAAGCAATAACTACTACAAATAAGCAAAACAACAGGCTACCTATTGCTATATATCACATATCAACTGCTCCTCCTCAGATAGCTCTGTGTGTAATGGCTGAAACACTCAAGTTAACTTCTTAACAAAAACTGAAACCTGAAACAACTTTAAAAAAAGCTCAAAAGAACCAGTGAGGTGCTTTCTCCAAGCCATAGCCCTGGTAACCCAACTATACAATGACCCAGGACTGAACCCTGTGGTCCACTTGTCACTGGTCTGAAGTCGGATTTGGAGTCTGCTACTTTCACAGTGTGGATTCTGTCAGTGAGCCAGTTGGCAACCCATCTTGTTACAAAGGGATTTATACCTGGCAGATAGGTTCAGTGCTAACTTTACCCCTCTCTCACCCCCTAAAGGGCCCATCTCTATGCCAGAAGAATGCAAAGTTCCTTAAACATGGCTGCACAGGTAAAAAACACACTCTCCAAAGCCAAGAACACAGCATCCATGGGACCTGACAACATCCCAGGCTGCATTCTACACAAACTACAGAAGAACTGGCACCCCACCTAAGCACCGTGTTCAGTCATAGCCTCACCTCAGGTTTTGTGCCCACTGAATAGTGCACAGTGCTGGTTATCCCATTCCACAAAGGGGGAGCCACCACAGACCCTGGGAACTACCGCCCCATTAGCCTAACGAGCTTGGTCTGCAAAGCCATGGAACGTATCATCATGGAACTTATAAACAAAGACATTGGTAATCTCCAAACTCTGGACCCCACCCAGTTTGGGTTTGTAAAAGGCAGATCATGTCTCCTAAGCCTGATAGACTTCTTTGAAGCAGTCACCAAAGCTGTAGATGTGGGTAAGGTGGTTCACACAGCCCATCTAGATCTCGCCAAGGCTTTTGACACCATCCCCCACTCTGGATTTATAGATTAACTCACTAAACTAGGTATAAATCCCTATGTCACAAGATGGGTTGCCAAATGGCTCACTGACAGAACCCACACTGTGAAAGTAGCAGACTCCAAATCCGACTTCAGACCAGGGACAAGTGGACCACAGGGTTCAGTCCTGGGTCCTCTTCTGTTTGGTATTTACTTTTCTGAAGTGCAGGTTAACACAGAAGGTCTTTGGCTAATGAAGTTCAAAGATGACTGCAAACTATGAGCCATAATCGAAACTCCTAGCGATGTGGACATCCTACAGAAGAACCTCACTGAGACAGATGCCTGGTGTCAAAGCCATAGCCTCAAGCTCAATGCCAAAAAGTGCATTGTCATCCCCTTTAGTAAAAACTCTGTACCCATAACAAAAAGAAAACAAAACAAAAAAATATTGCTTTTTTTCCCACTTTCTGGAAGTTAAGAAAGTTCAGTTACAGATTTGCTGTTCTGAACTGTTTGGAAGTTTCTAGAAGGCCAGTGCTTGCTTGGGCTAAAGGGAAGTCTCTGTGTTCACCAGTGGGAGTGGTTAACACTGAACAGCCTGCCTGTCCCTGGAGGAGTGGTTACTACCTAGAAGCTGTAGTATTATTGGCCATTTTGGGTCAATTCTAAACTCCTTGATCTCTCTCTCTTAAAACCAGGCTGCCTCGTGGTTTTGGCATCTTTTCAGGCTTGCTAGTTGTTGCTGAAGCACCTACCAAGAGGAGAAAATGCTGAGAGAAGAAAAGGAGCCATTTTTGTGATTTTAAGTATTTTCTTCTGAATTTTTGTTAGGTTTTACTGCTTTGCCGCCTACTTTTTTGGCATTTTCCGGTTTGCTAAAGTTTATATCTGTAACAGTAACAGTACTTGGAACACATCTAGAGCCTGTTTACTGCATTTCCTGTGTTGCACTTAATTTAAAATCGTTTTTTTCTCTAAAAACTGCATTTTACCTGATTTTGGCCTAGCACTGAAGTGTGGGGTCATTTATTGCACTGTTGTGATTATTTTGCTGCTTGTGTATCTCTGCTACCTTTAAACTACAACAAAAAGAAAAAAAAAAAATCTTGCTTTTTCCCACTTTCTGAAAGTTAAGAAAGTTCAGTTACAGATTTGCTGTTCTGAACTGTTTGGAAGTTTCTAGAAGGCCAGTGCTTGCTTGGGCTAAAGGGAAGTCTCTGTGTTCACCAGTGGGAGTGGTTAACACTGAACAGCCGCCTGTCCCTGGAGGAGTGGTTACCACCTAGAAGCTGTACTTTTATTGGCCATTTTGGGTCCATTCTAAACTCCTTGATCTCTCTCTCTTAAAACCCTACAACTCTTTTTGTGCAGTTTTGCGCACTGAGCAGCGTCGGGCAGCGCTGCCTAAACAGGTTTAAACTATTCCAGGCTCCACAAAGTCTGCTCTTCACTTTTTCCCTTAGAACTGTTCAAACTCTCAAAGTAATCACTCTATTCTCTTTCTAAAGCCCTGCACTTGCTCAACTCTTATAAGGAAACACTAACTAACTAAAGCACTACACCCTCCTTGACTTCTCATAAGTATTAGACTCCCGATTGGTCCTTCCTGATCAAGTGAAAAATCAGTTCCCTTCCCTAATCTGATTAGTAAAAAACAGTTCCCTATACTAATCTGGTATGTCCAAGGGTCAGTTTCAAGGTTACTCTCCAGTCCAGCTGGTGAATCTGGGAATTTTGAGGCAATGTTACAATTGCCTTATGTACACAGACAACCCTCTCCTCCTTCCAACAAACTCTAATACATGTGAGAGATGCAGTTACACAGCCAAACTGGAGGCAGAGCTCTCTCAACCCAAGACTGGCACAGTCAGTCAGGAGGAAAAGGTAACCACCCACACCACAAATCCAGTCTCACACAGACCTATTGCATCTGCATACCCAACACATAAACACACAAAAACATACTCGGAGGCTCTAAATAAAAATCTGCCTAAACAGCAAAGACCTCCTAAGCAGATATCCAAGCAACAGCCACCCCTCAACAATACCCACAAATCACATATCTCACAAAATCAGTGTGCCTCACAGTCACAGCCCATAAGGCCAAACAACACACCAAATACACTTGTTATAGGGGACTCTATTGTCCGGCACACTGACGTCCCACTCACCAGACTGAACAAGGAGAAGGTCACTGTAAGCTGCCTGTCGGGTGCCAGGATCCGCCACATAATGCAAGCACTCAGGTCACTCCAAAGCAAGTACAAGTATGACACCGTCATTGCCCATGCTGGTGTGAATGACCTGAGACGTACCTCCCTGGACTACATGAAAAGAGACATAGAGGAGCTCTCTGACCATGTAGCCCAGGCTGGTATGTCCCTGACCTTGAGTAGCATCTTGCCCTCACCAAGAATGATGCCACAGTATAAAGACAAAATGATCAGTTTCAACAATTGGCTAAAGTATTGGTGTTATTCAAAGGGGATCCAGTGTCTGTCAGCCTGGGATGACATGCTCGACAAGCCACATTGCTTCACTAGGGACGGCTTGCACCTGTCACCCTTAGGCTTTCGTATACTGGCCAAGGCTCTTGCCACCCCCATAGTGCCTTTTTTAGGCAAGGCTCAAAGGACAAACCCACCTCCATAGACAACCCAAAGATAAAAAAACTAAAGATAATGCTACTCAATGCCAGAAGTCTAAACCTCAAGATGCACACACTCGAGACTCTCCTCAGTATGGAGAAAATCGATGTCTGTGCAGTAACAGAAACCTGGTTCAAGGCTCCTGAGAGCACCCCAGCACTACCAGGTTATAACTCATACCATGCGTTTTGGCCCCAAAACTCGGATCGAAGCACAAAAGGAGGTTGAGTATCTATATTCATCAAAGATACCTACACCTCCAGGTTAGTGGCACTGCACGAAGCATCGGAAACCATCCATGTGCAACTAACAGCGGGCAAAACTGCCTTTCAATTTGTAGCCTGCTACAGAACACCCTCCCTATTACAGGAACCCCACTTGGCATTCCTGAGAACACTGGAGAATATGAAGGTATCTCCAAACACTATGTTATTGGGTGACTTCAACTACCCAAACATTGACTGGGAAAACTACTCAAGCCCAAACACCCTCGCCCAACGGTTCCTTGAATTTATAAACTCTAATGCAATGGAACAACTGGTCACCACTCCCACAAGAGGGAACAACATATTGGACCTGGTCATCACCAACATGGGGACTCTGTGTTCCACACCAGAGGTAAACCCCTCATTCCTAAGATCAGACCATAAACAAATTTCCCTGGACATCCATATCCCGTCCCCACCCTCAGCCAAGGAAATCACTGTAAAGAATTTCTCCAAAGCCAACTTTGCACTTCTCAAGACTGAGGTGGAATCCTTCAAAGCCCCTGGGCCAGAGGATAATACAGCCCAATCCGCAGAATCCTTTACAAATGCATTCTATGAGCACCTGCAGGAATGCATGGATCGTGCTATCCCAAATAAAACCAAGACTCACTCCTCCAAAAACAGGAGACTGGTCTGGTGGACCCCGGCCATAAATAAGCTATACAACAGAAGGAGGAAGCTACTACATGACAGAGCAAAATCCCAAAAAGGGAAGGCATCTCTGATCAGTATTAGCAAGAAACTTCGATCCCTCATAAAATCATCAAAGGCCAGATTTATTAAGAAAAATTGCCCTAGACACCAAAGATAATCACAAGACCTTCTTTAGTTATGTCAGAAACATGGGCGGAAACTCCCAGATATGCTCTGAATTGTTGCATAGCGGTACAAAATATACCGAACCTACAGACATAGCCAACATCCTGGCAGACAGATTCAGCGCAAACCCCCCCCTTCCCCCCCAAAGGAACAAACGCCTATCCCAACTGAATGTAACCTCCCTGACATCACAGATGCACAGGTGAAAGCTGCCCTCTCCAAAGCAAAAAACACAGCATCTATGGGACCGGACGGTGTCCCAGGCTGTGTCTTACACGAGCTCCAAGAAGAACTGAACCCTCACATTAAGTCACTGTTCAAACTTAGCCTTACTACAGGATATGTACCCAAAGAATGGCGTACAGCTACAGTGGTCCCACTCCACAAAGGTGGTGCCAAAATGGACCCCGGAAACTATCGCCTCATAAGCCTGACTAGTCTGGTCTGTAAAGCTATGGAGCATATTATCATGGAACTCATAAACAAAGACATTGGGAGCCTCCAGACACTGGACCCTACCCAATTCGGCTTTGTTAAGGGCAGATCTTGCCTCTTAAACCTAGTTGATTTCTTTGAAACAGTTACCAAAGCCATAGATGAGGGCAAGGTAGTCCACACAGCCTACCTGGACCTCACAAAAGCCTTCGACACAATACCCCATCCGGGCATCATAAATAAGCTTACCAGCTTAAATATCAACCCCTATATCACAAGATGGGTTGCAAACTGGCTCAGAGATAGAACCCACATGGTCAGAATCGCAGGTGCCATGTCCGAATCCAAACCAGTTACAAGGGGCATCCCACAGGGCTCAGTTCTGGGACCTCTCTTGTTCGGTATATACTTCTCTGAGGTTCAGGCTAACACGGGGGGATTATGGCTGACAAAGTTTGCAGATGACTGCAAATTGGGGGCCATAATTGAATCTCCAGCTGACACAAGTATCCTCCAAAAGGGTCTCACAGAGACGGATGCTTGGTGCCAGAACCACGGCCTCAAGCTAAATGCTAAAAAGTGCATAGTCATCCCCTTTGGGAAAAACAAGGTGCCCACAAATTACCACATAGGTGGTAATCCATTAAGTACGGAAGAAGTAATTAGAGATTTGGGGACCAACGTAGATAGTAATCTCTCCTTTGATAATCACGTTGCCAAAGTGGTTAGAAAGACCTTCTATATAGCCCACCTTATCATGAAAGAGTTCGCATCTAGATCAAGAGAGGTCATTGTGCCCCTCTACTTGTCACTCATCAGGCCCATAATTGAATACAATGCCCCTTTTGGGATGTACCTTACCCGACACCTGCAGCAACTGGAGAGACCCCAAAAGTACCTCTCCAAGAGGATCATGGGCTACAAACAGATGGCCTATGCAGCTCGACTAAAGAAACTCCAGCTCTACTCAGTTGCTTACCGCCTACTCAGAGGTGATCTATGCCTGACGTACAAAGCCATGTCAAACCCAGAATTAATGGACATGCTCCACCTCAAAAAATCACGCTCCAGGGACCTAAACCTCAGCACAAAAATAAATAGGACATTCTGGAGGGACAGATTCATTTCCCAGAGGCTCCCCTCACTCTGGAATAGAATCCCACTTCATGTTAGACATAGCCCCTCGCTGACCCTCTTCAAGCAAAATTTGGACGCGTGGATGGGAAATCGCAAATTCACCCCTGGGATCTCTCCTGTGTCCCTGCTAGACAGAGGCACAGTAAACTAATCTTAAAAGGGTACCTTCTGTGACCTACTTTACAGAGGCACAGTAGGCTAATCTAATAGGGAGGCGGAAGCCAAATACACTCTGGCTAGGCTTATAAATGCCCTAGGGCAGATAGCCTAGTATCTACCTATGAACCTATGAACCTATGAGCTACCACATAGGTGGTAGTCTGCTTAACACTGAAAGTGTGATAAGAGACCTTGGGACACCGGTGGACAGTAGTCTCTCCTTTAATAATCACATCGCCACAGTAGTCAGGAAATCATTCTATGTGGCACACCTCATCACAAAAGGTTTCTCATCCAGGAAAAAGAAGGTCATTGTTCCCCGCTACTCATCACTCATTAGACCCATTATAGAGTACAACGCCCCTTTTGGTATGTACCTCACAAGACATCTACAACAACTGGAAAGGCCACAGAAATACCTTACAAAGAGGATTACTGGCCTTAAACAGATGCCCTACGCAGACCATCTCAAAAAACTCCAGCTTTACTCCATCGTATATCGCCTACTCAGAGGCAATCTCTGACTAACATACAAAGCTATGTGAAACCCAGAGCTGTTGGACATGCTCCACTTAAAGAAATCCCAGTCCCTCCAAGCTACACGCTCTAAACCTTGTCAACACAATAAACAGAACATGCTGGAGGGATAGATTCCTGTCCCAGGGACTTCCCATACTCTGGAACAAACTACCTATCTATATCAAACAAAGCTCCTCATTAGCACTCCAAGAAAAATCTTGATGATTGGATGGGAAATAGGAAATTCACCCTGGTGATCACCTCTGGGGCTCTGCTCGACAGGGGCAGAGGAAAATAATATTCTTGGGTGGTGAAAGCCAGGATACCTTTTTGGCTAGGCTTATATAGGCCCTAGGGCCAATAGCCTAGTACCTACCTATGAACCTATGAAATTACAGTGTTTCATACTTTTCCTGTTCTGAAGTCAGAAGATTTTTTTTGTTTCTTCCTTACCATTGACAGATATCCTTTAGGTATGATTTAGTCCCTGCCACTGAAATAAACCATGAGAATTTGATGAAGGCATTTATCAAAGGTCAGCAAAACATTTATTTTGCTTTCATTCTGGTCTTGTCCCATAACAGACCAAGACACTTTTTCATTGCCTAGGATATCCAGATTCTCCTCACTAGTCACCATGCATGTCCCAGTCCCAATAAGGCTGGATTTTAACAAGCAGGCACCAATGTTGACCTCAACAGGTATGGTGATGTCAGCCGCATTCTTAATGTTTGAATGACAGCCTTTGGGGTTGCTGCATTCTATGTCCACCTTGCTCTTGGTCTTGATGGCTTCAGCACTAGTCCTTTTAGCAATGGGAATTTTTGTGAGGCTCAGGGCTTGGAGTTAGCCCATCAAGGTAGATTTCTCCTCTTGTTCCACTTGGAGGAGTTGCCAATTTTGGCTGGGTTGGCTTTCCATCTTTTGAGGTTGAAACTCTTGATCTTAGCCCCAGGGTCAACAGGTGCCTTGACCCCATTATTGGAAGACAGGCAGTTAGGACTTATCTTGGAGCTGATGCTTTTGGTCTCAACATCATTCTCAACTGGCATTGGCCTCATTCCCCTCAACTATGAGTGTGGTACAGATATTGAAATCAATAACAAGGTGCAGACAGTACTGCATTTGCCGACCACAGCACTAGTACTTATACTGACCTCAGCTTCAATAGGGGACACTTCTTTATCTGATAGTTTAGCCAGTCATCATCTTTTCTGAACAGGACAGATGGGTTGGATGGCCCTCAAAAGACTGATGTTAAAGATCTGGTTCATTTCAGGCTTCTTCAACATCTTTCCACCCATCACTTTGCTATCCATCATCCTGACAAAGAATCTAGGGTTATGGACAAGTTTGGGAAGTAAGTTTATGTGTCCTCCATGCTCACATTTTGGGCAATAAGCTATCTGTCTGTCATGCCAGCATTCCATTGAGATCTAGCTGATAAAATGAATGAGTCACTGGAGGCTTGCCTGATGGAGACCTAAAGAAAGAGTTACACTTTCAGACTGTAACTATGATGCCTATTGCAAACCTTACCATGTATTTGTCTCACCTTTTTGCAGATGGTGCAGTAATAATAGGAAGTGCCACCACTGCCCTTCACAATCATACATGCTTGTATCTTGCAGACTTCACTGAGGATAACAGCACTACCTTTCTTATGGCCCCTTTCAAGGAGTCTGACATTTTTGGCCTAGAAGCAAAATGTCATATGGAGAACATGGAGAAAAAGAGCAGTGCCCTCACTGCTGTTGATGTTAAACATCAAAATGCACCTTCTCTAGGGTAAAACAAAGCCCACGTAAGCTTTATTTTGATTTAGCCAGCACCCAGAAGAATAACCAGAAGATCTGTGTGAAACCCACATGGTGATGGTAACTTCTGAATGGTTGAAAGACAAGAATCAAGAACGATTATCAACAGCAAGCATGCTAAGCCTTTACAGTAACAACAATCAGGGATACCAAAACCAAGGCCCATTCTTCAGTGGTCAACAGTCTAATCCCTGAGAATTTGCCTGACTGCCCCAGTCTGGAAGCAGTCAGGAATCATCTGTCCATCAGCTTGAATGTGTGGTTGAGTATTATGCAGGACAGGAGGATCAGTACTATATCATTCCCTTCAACTCCTCTCCCTTGTTCTACTGTCTCCCATTCTTAGCACCCCAGTCAGTCTAAAGAATATGGCAGGAAAAGATGTCTTAATACTCATACAAAAAAGAGCTATCTAAGAAGTCCCATCAGTCCAGAAAGGCTGAGGTTATATATCCTGGTTCTTTTTAGTTCCCAAAAAACAAATTATCTTGGGTGTATATGTGATCTAAGTGGCCATAATGACTTAATCATGAAGTGTCCTTTCGAATGCTCATGGTGCGGTTTCCTTCTCTATCAGAAGGAGATGTGTGCTTTATGGACCTCCAGTATACCTGCTTCCACATAAAGATTGTCAGGAAGTACAGGAGATTTCAAAGTTTCTGGATGGCAGTCAGTCATTATCAGTTCAGAAAATTTCCATTTAGTATTATTTAGTGTTCATCAAATGTATGCCCATAGTTACAATGAACAAGAGGCTGCAAAAGATGAAGGTGTTTACTCACCTGGATGACTAGCTCCCAGTCTCTCCTGTACAGGGCAGTCTAGAAAGGAGTCTCTTCCAGTCTTTGAGAACTATGGTGAACCCTCACAAAGTCTCAGATGGAATCCCCTCAATTGCTGACATACACTGGATGCACACTGGGCACTATCCTGCAGGGCATGCCTTCCCAAGAACAGGATGCTTGTCTTAAAGAATATAGCAATAACCCACGCCTGGGTGTGGGTAATGCTGGATTTACCCACGGTTGGCGTGGTTTGGTCCCGAGGGCGAAGCCCAAGGGACCAAACAAAGACAACAGTGGGTAAATCCAGCATTACCACACCAGAAGTGGTTATTATTATACTAATGACATTATTTAAGAAAATAAATAATTACTTTTCTTAAATAATGGCATTGTATAATGCCTCTTTGCTGCCCTTCCGCAGCTGTCTGGTGTTCCGCGGCAGTTCTGATGTACTGCGCATGCCTACGCAGTACATCAGAGCTGTGGGCAAAAGCAACGGAGAACGCAAGATCTCCGTTGCTTTTTACTGTCTTGCTGTGTTAAATGGGTTTAACATAGCGAGACAGCTTTAAAATAAGCAACGGAGATCTCTGTTGCTTATTTTAAAGCTGTCTCGCTATGTTAAACTCATTTAACATAGCGAGACAGGTTTAAAAAAAAAGCAACGGAGATCGCAAGATCTCCATTGTTTTTTACACACTGTGTCGCTATGTTAAAGGAGTTTAACATAGCGAGACAGCTTTAAAAAAAGCAACGGAGATCTGCGTTGCTTTTTTTAAACCTGTGTCGCTATGTTAAACTCTTTTAACATAGCGAGACAGTGTTTTATACTAACGGAAAAAGTCCGGGCGACCGGACCTTTTTCCGTTAGTATATTGAGGGATTTACAACGGGCACGCTGGTTGGGTTGGCCAATCAGCGTGCACGTTTTAGAGGAGGCATTGTATAATATATATTTTTTAATCATTCATGCTCTATTAGTCCCTACTTGACAATTCCTAGAAGCTCTGGAACTCATAGCACAACTATTTAAATGCTTCCACATGCCTAATTTTACATGGGAGTTGTTCAGGGTATTTCAAAAGTTCATTGGTCTCATCTTATAGGTCCCATGATACAGATCATAAACATTGCTAAGACTTGCATATTTCACTTGAAATAGTAGATTCACATACCAAAGCTAATTCCATACATAGTCCCCACCCCTGTAGCAGCTATCATTAAATATATTTCTGCCATATGGTAGGGGTATTGTTGAGACAATAAAGTTTAAAGAATATGGTCACAAAGATCAGTGTGCAGATCAACATTTTAGAGATGAGGGTAGTTATTCTCATATCACAAGGCTTTTAGAACTCCCTGCAAGACACAACAAATGTATGGGAATGGGCTATGTCCATGAACCACTTTCTGATGTCCATCCATGTTGTACAGAATGCCAGTTCTCTAGTGGACAGGCTGAATTCATAGTTTACTGTGCCATATGAGTAGTTCTTCAACCTATCACTTTGCATACAATTTTCCATCACTGGAGAAAGCCTTGCTGCATCCTATTTGGATCTCTGACCAAACCAAATACAGCAATTTATTTTCCATCATCTCTCCTCTGGGGAAATGTGTGAAGAATGCTGTTGTGCACAGATGGCCTCTTGTACTCCTTTATACTTTTCTTCCATTTTCTCCAATTCCCCTTATTACAAAATTAATTCGCAAACCTTGGCTAAATAAGAGTAAGATTGACCTCAGTAAATTTGCTTTCTTCTACTTTTGGACTTGTCATTTGGAGAAGCTTCTGTGTCTGCGGGTCTTCAGAACCCTACTGGCCTATATGTGTAACAAGCCACCTGAACTTTCAGTCCCTCTAACTGCATGGCTATCCAGTTCCAGTAGTGACAAGGAACTTTCATACACTGAAAGATAGTCCAAATTCTTACTTGTGCCCTGAGGTCATATACAGGAAAACATACAAAAGTAAATGGGCATGTTTCCTATATAAGCTTCACTCAAACATTTACACTTTTCAGTGTTCCAAGGCCAGCAATTTTAGGCTACCTTTTATCAATCTTTACTGCTATATTAAGCCAGTCCTCTGTTAAAGTGTGCCTATCAGCAATTTCATATTTTTATCAAAGTGCTGTTTTATTATCGCTAAAATATTTGGAAGTTTACAAGGTCTTTTAGAAGCCCTTTCTTAATCTATCTTCTGTGAGGAATCCTATACTTCCTTAGAACGTATACTTTGTTTTAAATCAGCTATCTCTGTTTTTTTTTTTTTTTTAACTAACTCCAACAATAGATTTGAAATTTCTGTCTTGGAAAACTTTGTTTCTGGTGGCCAGTTGTTCCATCAGAAGAGATTCTCAATTACAAGGCTTGTACATCGGTCCTCCATATTCATTTTTCTAAAGGAACTGAGTATCTTTGTGATCTAATTCATCACTTACACCCAAACTAGCCACTGATGTTAATCTCAGGCAGTCTATTAACTTGCACGTCTTCTCTCCTACTACTAACAATAGAGGTAAATGTCTGCTAAGATGTATGGATGCCCACAGACATTTGTGATTTTACCAATCTGTCAGAAAGGGTTTATGACTCATTTTTATTAAAATAAATCGGGCTATAAAGTTTCCAAATTACCTTGTCCAGCCAGTTGTCTAATACAAATTCAATAAACATTTTCCATCTCTGCCTAGAGTTCATGTAGCTAGAACACTGATTACTTCTCAAGCCTTTTTCAGGATTATATCTTTAGATACAATTTTGCAGCAGCTACATGGACTTCACTAAATACTTTTGCAGGACACCACAAATCAGTTGTAATCTCCACATCAAAGTCTTCCTACAGTGCTACACTTGTAAGGGGGTATGCTCCCATACAGGTGACCACCTATCAAGATTAACTTTGGCCCCTGCCCATTTGGATGGAATTTTTCATCTCAGATTTTTTTTTTTTTATCGTGCCCTCATGTTTTCAGTTTTTGATTTCTTTTAAGTAGTTGGCATTGTCAGAGTATATAAGCAATTGATCTGTTTGAATGGCTAAATTGGACAGGGACCATTAACTACCTTTATATTCTGGACAACCATTCTTACCACACCTGTCTAGGTAGGCCCAGATAGAATGTCTGCTGTTTTAGTAGGGTCAGTCTGAGCTATTTCCTGTTATCACAAATCTGTCTTCTGTGTAATGCAGCTAAACATTGCATATCAGAGTTCTGAGTTCAAGAATATGAAGAAGTAGGAGGATGTGTGTGCTCCTTGATATAAAGACTAAGAAGAATGGGAATATTCTTTATTTGTCCTTTTTTGGCCTTTGGATCCCTTTCTAATATTGCCAATATTATTTGCAATTTTGCTAATTAACCAGCTTGGGCATCTGTGAAATTCTTGATGGTAGGATTCTCACTTATTTCATCTTGCCTTCATTCCCTTTATGTACTGAATTGCAGCAGTCAAGCTTTCTAAGGAGTGACTCATCGCCACTAAATATATGCAAGTAAACATAAACTGCTGATATCCTTGCTGTTAGCTCTGCTTTGCCAATCATCAGTAGATGCATAAATCATTGAAATCATTGGCCTGTCTCCTAGCATGACATGTAGCAATACATTTTTACTTCCTAAACTAGTGTTAAGGTCACAAACCTCCTGTATAAATCATTCCATTTTCCTGTTATTCATTTGTCAGCTGAAGAAGTTCACTAGATAGAAGTGACCACAATTAGGAGGGCCATGTAGCACTGACTGGTTAGATGACTTGCTAAGAGTCATGCACCTTGCAAGAGTAGACTGAAGGAATCAAACCCAGAAATACAAGATGAAGCTTATTTCCAGCTCCTAATTTTAACCTATATGATAAACTGCCAGATAATTCACCTGTCATGTATTCTCCAGGGCCTAAGTACCCTCACAATAAGTGTAGTCAGCAGTCTGGAAGGAAGGGGAAGGTTCTTATTTCTTATATATTATATCTTCTCATTACAATTGCTGAATCCCAAACTTGTTTTTTTGCAGAAGATGCAAATATAGTGTAGGCCAGGGGTCTGCAACCTTCCCTATCAAAAGAGCCAGTTTTGCCTATCTTCCACCAAATAAAATTCATCAGGAGCCACAAAACCTATTTGACCCCTAAAATGAAGATAACACAGTGCATAAAGTTTTATATATAGTTATTATCCTAAATATAAAAAAATAAGTTTATAAGAGCAATATTTAAAATCCGAACTAAGTTTATAACAGCAATATTTAAAACCCTTCCCTATTTTTGTTTCTTTGTTGGGATTGCTTGATCACTCTCAGTGTGTGTGTGATATCTCTCAACCTCTTAGAACAAGAAATCTGGACAAAGGCATAAATAGTGGGGCACAAACGCTCAAAAATAGAGAACCTTTTGAATATTGCTCTTTCAAACTTAGAAATTTGACAGAATAACATATTTTGCATTAGCATGAATTTTCTGAAGTGTATGAAGTGTACAACTCAAATGTCTGTCTATTTTTTCTGTCTTTAGCCCTCAATGTTTTGCCAGAAAACCACAATTTTATGAGAACCAGACCAAAAATATGAGGCAAAAGTCAGGAAATTCTGTGAAAATCTGCACAGTTGAGAGGTAACTGTGTGTGTGTGTGTGTGCGTGCGTGCGTGCGTGCGTGTGTGTGTGTGTGTGTGTGTGTGTGTGTGTGTGTGTGTGTGTAGAAAATGCATGTTAACAGAAACCGTGTTATTCTAGCAAGCTTATAAGTTTATAAGAGCAATATTTAAAGTCCATCCCTATTTTTGTTCCTTTGTTCCCCTTTATTTGTGGCACTCTCCAGATTTCTTGTGGTAAGACTTTGAGCGGTATGGAAACCTTTCAAGAGATGCTGCTGCTGCCATGTGTTCTCTTGATTGCTCTGTGTGTGTAGAATGCATGGCAACAGAAATCATGTTATTCTAGCACGTTTATAAGAGCAATATTTAAAGTCCATCACTCGATTGCTCTCAGTGTGTGTGTGTGTGTGTGTGTGTGTGTGCGTGTGTGTATGTTGTGCGGTAGAGTGGCCAATATTTTTCAAAGCTACATGGAGCCACTGCTGAGGGGTGGAAGAGCCACATGCGGCTCCAGAGCCGCAGGTTGCAGACCCCTGGTGTAGGCACTACCTCAGTGTTCTATTTCTAATGGATTGTAACTGTGTATACTTAGTGGGAGGGAGAAGGAATACACAGCAGTTCAGACCCCATACCTGCAGTGGGTGTGTCAGCCAGGATACGCTTACAAAGTGTAGAAATAATTATAGCAAGCTTTGAAATAGAAGTGAACAGCACACATTTCATTTTCATTGCACTAACAGCCAAACTCTCCTTCTTGTAATGAAAACTGTATTTCACTGTCATGTAATATTAATGCATATTTTAAGAACAATGATAAGAAAATCCCTATAGACTGCATATCTAAGAGTACTTCACACATAATAGAAGAATCAACACAATATAAAGTGAAGACAGAGCTGCACTGGTGCAGACAATACCCATAAATGGTTGTGTGATCATTCATTGCACTACATATGTAAGCAACACGTGTACAAACAGCTGAGTGTGTGCAAGTGTTATATGTCTTTATAATACTGTGGTGGAAATGGTTGTTGCTTATATGCG
The DNA here is from genome assembly GCF_019279795.1 of Protopterus annectens. Taxonomy (NCBI): domain Eukaryota; kingdom Metazoa; phylum Chordata; order Ceratodontiformes; family Protopteridae; genus Protopterus; species Protopterus annectens. The sequence continues at coordinate 523,690,851 of NC_056736.1, forward strand.
CAATGATTTTTATTCCTGATACAAAGCTGTTTCTGAGGCAAGGAAAGATATGACACCCTTACTGTGTTTTGTAGGTTCTGTAGTCTGACAGTCCAAATCCAGAGTTGTGTATAAATCTGTAATGTGTGTTAAAATGCATTTTGTAATTTTTTTCTTTTTTATGTATAATATTAATATTTGCTTGGGTACGTGGCTTAAATGGATAAACACATTAAATATTATTTATTTATTTATTTATTTAACATTTGTTGACTGGGAAGTCTATCTAGGACATAACCTCTTTTCAGTGGAGATACAGGGAGAAAGCTTGTCGCTTTTGTGCATCACTTACCTTTGTGCAAACACAGTCTAATGGCCCAGCTGACAAGCATACATTGTCAGTTTCAAAAAATATACAATGTTACCTCTTTTGCTTTCCATCTCGCAAACCCACTAAGCAGCATTGAGCAATGCTATGCAACACCTGCGGGTCCAAAACACCTGCAGGTGATAGGCAGACACTTGTCAATTTCAACACAGATACATTGTTGCATCTTTTGCTTACCAGTGCTCAAAACCTCTATCTGGCATTGCAGGATGATCAACAACACCTGCAGGTCCTGAAAACCTGCAGACACCAAGGAGACACTTGTCAATTTAAAAATAGATGCATTGTATCATGTGTGGGTTGCCACTGTGCAAACACACTAAGTGGCATTGCAGGGGGTCAGGACGCATACATAGTAATGAATGTGAAAATATACAGTTGCTGCCTATTGTTCCTGTGGTAGTAGGTGTAAGTTAAAGGCTAAAATACAGATGAGCCTGGGTTCTAATACAGCAAAGCGCAATGGGTCTTCACGTTCAATGGCATGGTGCAATTACCTCTATGCAATGCTGCTTAAACTCGCTCCACTAAGAAAACACACAGATAAACTAGAATACAGTTAAAATTTACATTTAAAAAATATTTATTTCGTCTAATGACTGTATCAACATGCAACTCTATAAGTGTAATGTTGATGAGTACTGCTTGTTTTTATACAATGAAGTAGTCATTCCCTCTCACATTTCAAATAACTATTACATCATGAATACATATTTAAAAATATTAGATAGAGCTGGATTCAAACCCTGTATCATCTGGGCTCAAAATAAGAACTCACTGTTCTTACACCTGCTGCCACAGAGTCAGCTCGGCATGGGGTGTATTTCTTTCACTCAGAACTGTTCAAAGTGCTAAATGCCATGCCTCTCCGCTTAGCTTATTTGCACTTTGAATAGCAAATTGATACAACTTTTATAATTTTCTAAATGAAAGAGACACCTGCATTTGCATGTTGCTTAACTACAAGCAAACGGGGAAACAATATATTTAATTTTTTAAGGTTATACAATTTTTGACACAACACATCCCATATGAAGTAGTTATGAACACCATAGCATCTGTTAGCTGTGGCCACCCTGACAAGTACGGATAAATACTTCTCAAGTTCAACTAGAGTCTTTAAATGTGTATCTCAGATGCGCAAACACATAGCCATTGATCTTGCAAACCAGCTGCTCAGTGGTGCCCTATGGAAAGTGCTTATTAGCATGTATTACTTATGTTTACTGCCTAGTTAGTCTTTATCCCATTAAAGTCAATGTAAAAACACAGCTAAAGGGAAGGCACTTTTTAATGACTGAATATATTTACTCTCTAATCATGTGTTAGCTGCACCCATGTACTTGAAACTTGGTATCTTAGCACTTGTTCCCAGATATACATCACACACAGAATTTACGCAGAAATAAGTACCAAAAATGCTTTATAATGTACCATGTACAACTTTATACTGACAATACACATTCAGATTGTCTTGTACTAATGTGGACAGCAATTATTTACAAATATAAACACACAAATATGATCTGAAAAGATGGGTGTGTCTGTATTTGACAGTTTAAATGTGTAATGTATACAACATACTGAAAAACAGCAGAATGTATTTCTCATTTCTGCTACATGCATTCCTGACAGCTGTTTGAATCTGGTTTGAAAAGTTGCCTCTTAAAGGTAGACCTGCACATTAGAAACACAACAGAATATACTACATCCACACTTTGCACAACATTCTCATAACAGAATATGTTAACCAGATCATATAATGATGATTGCATCTTCTATAAACGCCACTCTGACAAGGCTATTACATACTGCAGGGGTGTTGCAATCATTTAATACTGTGTTCTGCAGATGGGAACAAAATACTTACATGTATGGTAGATTAGCACACCAGCCACATTATGTGTAAGTGTGTGCATAGTCAGAGGAACATAGATCTCTAGCTGGTGGACTTAGATAGGGGTTCTAAACTCACTGTGGTCAGCTTGTTTGTGTTTGTAGTCAGAAGAGCATTTGTGTGTATCCTATTGTCAGTAATACAGTTCCATAGAGTACAGATATTTTGACAGTTGTACAAGCCTACACATCCATTTCATACAGGCCTCCCAACATTGTCTCTCAAATGTCAAATGATGATGTCATCCACTATAAACTGTCCAGCAGCATTGCAAAAGTCAGACTTGTGCCATAGTACTTAAGTACTGAGTTCTCTAGCTGGTGTACTTAGTTAAGTAGGGGTTCTAATCTCACTGCAGTCAACTGGTGTGTGTGTGTGTGTGTGTGTGTGTGTGTGTGTGTTTATGTGTGTGTAGTAAGAAGAGCATAACTACATATACTACAAACCCATAGAGTACACATATTTTGACAGTTGTACATGCCTACACATCCATTTCATACAGGCCTCCCAACATCTTCTCTTAAACATCCAGTGATGATGTCATAATTTGTGTTGTGGTGCTTGCGTTAAGTACTGTGCTTTGTAAATAGGTAAATAGGTAGAGGTTCTATTCTCAGTGCAGTCAATTGGTGTGTGTGTGTGTGTGTGTGTGTGTGTGTGTGTGTGTGTGTGTGTGTGTGTGTCTCTGTGTTCAGTTGGTTGATATTCAAGAGACCATTTTACACCAACATGTGAGTCACTGCTATTACCATCTTCTTCTCACCAAATAGTGCGAATATCATCTGCTGTAAAATGTCTGATACTCTGATAGGCATACTTGTGCTGTGGTGCTTGTGTTAAGTAGTGTCCTCTGTAGATAGTGAAGTAGGGTTCTATTCTCACTGCAGTCAACTGGATTGTGAGCACATTCGACAGTCATTATGCTGACAATTTTACAATAGCATGTGACTCCACAGCTATGTCAGACACTCCTCAGAACATCTTCTTGTAACATACACTGGTGATGTCTTCCTGTATAACATGCACTCTGATAGCATTCGAAACAAACTTGTGCTGTTGAAGTAACATTAAGCATTGTTTTCTCAAGCTTCTTTACCAATATATATATAAGGGTTCTAATCTGACAACAGGCAACTTGAGTGTATATACATCCAAATATTACTTTTGAGACAATTTTACACAGAAACATGACTCCACAGCCATGTTAGAAACTCCTCCCAATATATTCTTCTCAGCATACAATGATGCTATCATACTCCATAAAGTGCAATGTGACCATGTTAAAGTCAGTCATATGTAGTGGTGCTAGAGTTACATTGCATGGCATTTATTTTCTATACCTACACAAGTGTAATGTTCAAATCAGGGCCAGTCTACTGCTGTGTGTATGGTTGTTGGTAAATTATGGTCATTGTCTGAACTTGTGAATCCCTTTTCATTTCACTACCACTTAGAACCATTATCATAGTCCCATGCAGCCACCATCCTCTTTTTTTCATCTGGTCACATGACATCTGTCCTGCAAAGGAGTGGATGATGTCCTCATGTGAAATATGTATATGCACATCATGAAACAGAGTCCTTCTTTGAGCATCTACAAGCCATCTCCAGACCACTGCATGTGTGCTGCACATGTCCCATATGGACAGTGGCAGTGTAACAAAGGGAGATACTGCCAGCACAGCTATCTGGAATTTTGTAAATAATTATATGTCATTTGTGAATATAAACATGATTTATATAAGATGCTTATGTTACAATTGTATTAGAACTGTATGTCATGTGTATATCAAACTGGATCGTACAGACATATGTGCTGAAAAGGTATTTTATAAAGTGTTTGTGTTTGAAATACATCCACAATGTGCCCTGCTGGAAGAGAACAGAAATGTACATACACTATTGTAACTCTCTAAATGTATATATTTTAACAGAGGAAACTGGAATGCAGGAGGTTAACTTCAGTCCAGCAAATTTTAGGAATATATCTGAAGTTAAATTACTTTGTAGACTACACAATAAAATATGGTATCTTTCAGTTTTCAAGACAGCTAGAGACACAGAGTTTGTGCTAAGAAGGTTTCTGTATTGTCTTCAGAGTGAACTAATTACCACCTCTGAAAGCATGAAAGAATGCAATTGTTTTATGACTTCCAGCATCTGCCAAAGATCTGAGATCTATGTATTTTTACAGGTCGATGCTAAATACTGCCAGCTTCCAGTAGTGGGGGTTTCACCTGAGAACTAGAGTCAGATGACAAGAAATTATGTCATTCTGCAACTATTCCAGCAGTAGTATTTGAGATATTAATCTGAGAAGTGTCTTAGTGAGACAGGGCATTCTGCATTCTGTCTTGGACCTGATAACAAATAGAAGATCCATTCACCACATCTGCTTTTCTCTGTTAGTAAGTTATTAGATTATAGTGTAATTCTCTTAGATACAGTCAGGAATATAGTAAAGCTTACTTTAGATGTTTTTCTTTATCTATTTGAGACTGTTATGTGATCTTCTTTCGGCTTTTTCCCGGTATGGGGTCACCACAGCGGAACTCTGATCCGCTAATGATTGGTAGTAGATTTTTATGAGATGCTGAGGTGCCAGCTCGATGCCCAACCTTCAACGAAGACACGCCCATTTACGCACGCATGTCTTTCGAACGCTACCCAACCGCGGGGAGGACATGCAGACTCCACACAGAAGGCACTCACAAGCCAAGCCGAGAATCGAACGGGAGAACCTCTTGATGTGAGGTAACAACGCTACCGCCGTACCACCTCAGCATATTTTTTTCTGTAATGTTGTTTTAACTATTTTCTGTGGTTTTGTACTCTGATGTCACTGTGAATATATATCTAGTATTGTCATGTTCTTTTATTATTTATTATTAAATATATTTAAACCTTTCATTGTGGCTGATCTGTATAGAGACATTTAGGTTTTGAGAGTATGTGCATGTTTATTTGGTGACACTGTGTGGGCCACTCCTAATAGCCTTGCTCTTGGTCAAACTACCATTTGTGTTAATATTAGTATTACACAGTAAGGTTGGACACCCTTTGTTAAGGGCATTAAAGTAGCTGATAAAGAGTTGATTGGTAGCAGTGGTAACTACCTTATAGTTTGAGCAGAAGGAGACATAGCTAGTAAACCTGTGCCAGCTTTTCCCAGAGGTGTGTGTATGTGTGTAAATCAAACCTCAAAGTGTGTGTGTGTTTGTGTTTCAGCTACTTGAGCAGGGACACAAAGCACTGGTTGGACAGAGAGTGTGTTGGAGGTCTCAGCTTGGTCACTCAGCTGAGTTCTCAACTCTACAGCTGTGCCAGTGGGGAGTCTTAATGGGGATCTGGAGAAAGGTAAAGTAACCAGCCTTGGACTGACTGTGGTCTCTGTGTGCTCTTAAGTGAAATTGCACTTGATGCGGAGAGCTGCATCTGGAAACTCTATACGCCAGTATATCTGGCACTGAGAAGGTTGTCAGCACAATAACTACACATCAAACACTACCCAGAACTGCACAACACACAATCACATATGTGGAGGTTCTCAGCAAAAACAAAACTAAACAAAGGAGACCTCAGAGGCAAAAACACACGCAAACTCCACAACCCTCCACACCGTATCACGCATAGTCCACACACCTGTGTCTTGCAACCACTAAGGCCTAACCATAAACCCAACATATTAGTCATAGGAGACTCCATTGTGAGACACACAGATGTGCCTCTCACCAGGCTGGATAAGGAGAAAGTCACAGTTAGTTGTTTGTCAGGTGCCAGAATCCGCCATATCACACACATACTCAAGTCTCTCAACAGGTACAGTTATGACTCTGTCATAGTCCATGTTGGTGTGAACAACTTGAGACATACCTTCCTGGACTATATGAAGAGAGACATGATTGAGCTAGCTAAATATGTGTCCCAGGCAGGTATGTCCTTAGACTTAAGCAGCATTCTACCATCAGAATAATGCCTCAATACAAACAGAAAAATACTAAGTTTAACAATTGGCTGAGTTTCTGGTGTCATTCCAGGGGGATCCAGTACCTGACAGCCTGGGAGGATATGATTGACAGACCACAATGTTTTGCTAGAGATGGCCTGCATCTGTCTAACTTGGGCTTCAGGCTTCTGGCAAAGGCCCTTGCCTCCCCCATAGTGCCTTTTTTTAGGAAAAGTTATGAGGTCGATAATACATAACCAACATAAAAATTTCAATAAAACGCAAATTAAAGGTCATGCTGCTAAATGCTAGGAGTCTAAACATGAAACTGCACTCATTGCAAATGTTCTTAACCCTGGAAGATGCTGACATTTGTGCAGTCACAGAAACCTGGTTAAAAGCTGCGGAGAGCACCCCAGCCTTACCATGTTACTCATCGTGTCATACATTCAGACCCTAAACTGTGGGCAGCAAAGCGAAAGGAGGTGGAACTTCAATATATATTAAAGACACATAAACCTCCAAGCTGGCCAAACAGTATGATGCACAGGAAACACTTCAGGTGCAGTTAACCATTGACAAGACCTCTATTCAAATCATACCTAGCTACAGGCCCCCAAATTCGATTCAAGAAATCCACTCCGCCTATCTGGACCTCTTCAAATCTATCAGGATTCAACCTTTACCCTGATCCTAGGTGACTTTGACTACCCAGCCACAGATTGGAAAAACTACTCATGCAAGAACACAGATTCCTTGATTCTATCATTGCAAATGCCTTGGAACAGCTAGTTGGTACCCCCCACAAGAGGTGATAATATCTTGGACTTGGTATTAGCCAACATGAGTAACCACTGCAGCACCCCTACCAACTACCCTACCCTACCATCCTCCCTGGTAAGATCCAACCATAAAGTGGTCATTTTCAAAGTCACCATCTCCCCTGACCCCCCCCCCCCTCTAGCTAGGATAAAACAAAAAAACTTCTTCAAAGCTGATTACAACCTCCTGAGGGATGATATAAACAGCATTGCAGCCCCTCTCCCTCTGTAGGAACCGGCACCATTGTCCAAATCTACACCAAAGTACTATACTGCATTTATATAGATGCATGGAATCAGGAATACCTGCCAGGACAAAATCATCCTCCGCAAGGAAGAGTAAACCTGTCTGGTGGACATCTGCAATAAATAAACTATATAAGAAAAGGACAAATTGCTGTCCAGGACCAAGAAGGAGCAGGTGTCCAATTGGAAGCAATCTCTCCTTAGCCTGAACAAGAAAATAAGAGCACTAGTGAAATCCTCTAAAGCCAACTTTGAGTCCAAATAAGCCACATCTACTAGAGAGAATCATAAGGCCTTCATCACACATGTCCACAGTCTCAAAGGAAGCACCCAGATCTGTTCAGAACTGGTGGTCAAGGACACCACATACACAAATGCTGTAGATATAGCCAATCTACTGGCTGACAGACTTAGTGAAAACTTCACCCCTCTGTTCCCCCATGAGTAAATCAGGACATCTCCTGTACCTGTCCACCACCCCTTATCTCTAGGGAACGGGTCATCACTGCCCTCTCAAAGGCAAAACATACAGCCTCCATGGGACCCAATAACATCCCAGGCTGCATCCTGCATGAACTCAGGCATAAACTTGCAACACCATTAGGCATCCTATTCAACCAAAGCCTGAGTACCGGCTTTGTCCCAGCTGAGTGGAGGACAGCCACAAGTGATCCCTTTACACAAAGGTGGAGCATCCACCAATCCGGGAAATTATAGACCCATTAGCCTAACTAGCCTGATCTGCAAGGCCATTGAACAGATTATCATGGACCTCATTAACAAGGACATTGGCAACCTCCAAACACTCGACCCCACATAGTTTGGCTTTGTCAATGGGAGGTCATGTCTGTTAAATCTGGCTGACTTCTTTGCGACAGTCACCAAAGCCATGGATGAGGTGCACTCTGCTTACCTTGACCTGGCCAAAGCCTTTGACACTATTTCCCACTCTTGCATAATAAATAAACTCTCTCAACTAGGCATCAATCCATATGTTTCCAGATGGGTAGCAAACTGACTGATAGAACCCACCTAATCAAAATAGGGGGAAGCCACCTCAAGCAGTATACCCACAATGAGCAGCATATCCCAGGGATCTGTCTTGGGGCCTCTGTTATTCAGGATATACTTCTCTGAGGTGCATGCCAAAACCAGTGGGCTATGGCTAACCATGTTTGCAGATGACTGCAAGCTGGGTGCAGTCATCAATTCCCTGAGTGATGTGAATGTCCTCCAACAGGGTCTTACCCAAACAAATGAGAGGTGCCAGAAACATGGCCTCGAGCTGAATGTCAAAAAATGCGTCCCCACATATTATCACATTAATAACAATGTCCTAAGCATGCAATCAGTCGTGAGGAATTTGGGTACCCAGGTTGATAGCAACCTGACTTTTGACCACCATGTTGCTTCCATTGTATAGAAAGCTTTCTACATGGCCCACCTCAAAAGTAAGGGTATCTCATCTAGGAACAAGGAGGTCATAACATCCCTGTATTCTTCCCTTATAAGGACAATTATTGAGTACAACATCCCCTTCGGCATGTACCTTGCAAAGCACATGCAGTAGCTGGAGAGACCACAGAGGTTCCTCACCAGAAGAATCCAGGGCCTTAAACATCTACCCTACACAGATAGGCTAAAAGTCCTGTCCATATACTCAGTTTCATACAGACTCCTCGGAAGTGACCTCTGTCTGGCGTACAAAGCAATCTCAGATGCCGCCTTGATGGGACTGCTGCATATCAACACTTCTTCCAGGGATGAGTTACTTACTCAAGTAAACCCCTTTTGCCACAGTGAGCTCACACACACATCTTATTGGCCATACCTAAGTATTCTTTTTGGTGCAAAACCATTGAGGTTGACGGTGCAGAACCCCCTTCAAGGTGTTATACAAGATGCATGTGTGATAAATGTTCCTTTGATGCTCACAGTAAAATAGCTGGTTGACAACATTGATGCCATGGGTTACATTTGTGAAAGTGTGAACTGTGACATATATATCCCATGCAAACCTGTCAACTAGCCAGGATTGCTTGTAATTTTAAAAACAGTTGTAGCAGTGTCCCTCCTAATTCCTCCAACAGATGTTAATTTTTAAAGAAGGTGTGCCTGATTCCCAGCATAGATTGCTGACAAATCATGACAATTGTACAAGTGTGTTCTTGCAGAACCAGCTATAATCCCTCACATTCATATATGTTATGTTAGTAACACAGAATAATGGTGGTATTATGCTGATATTGTCCATGATTATGTGTGATTCTGTCTACTGCTGTCCATGAGCCCGTCCCACTTGGTTGAGAACTATGCTGACATTTCGTTCATATTCAAGCAACTTATTTTCCACAGCTTCACAATATACACCTATCTCTTATTGTATATACTGTCCATGATAAATGTCCTCTGCAGTGTTTGGCAGTATGCTTATATCATGAAGAATCCTCTCCATTGATGTGTTACCTTGTGCGACAGTCACATAATATACAATAACTGTGTGATGATATAACTATTCTCACACAGGAGGTGTACACAGCTGTACATACTGTGTCATGTAGATATGTGATTAGTGTTCATGCTACAACTGTCTTTTCTTGTGGTGTACATATATTGACATGCTCTCATCTGTTTTACATTATTATGTTTCACCTGTTCTCTTTCCCTGTGTTCATTCCTACAATTTATGTACGTCTCCCATTTCAATACACACACTTCCCCTGAATACATATTTTTAATGTATTCTATGTACCTTTGCTGATCACTGGCAGAACTTTTATTCAGTATGCCTAAAACAGGTTTGCACATTGCTCTGCACTGAATACACTTTCATATAATGTGTTGGAAATGTATACTTTGATTTATATTACACCCTAGTAGTCATTGTGGCTTTCCACGGAATCCTGCAGACCTAATGCTCCCATAGGTAAACAGACTTTACTGTCTGCAAGTGTTTGCGTTGCTTTACATTTTTTCGTGGTTGGCAGCACTGTTGTTGGCCACAAAACCACGTTTGTATTCATGAAGCACGATGTGTGGCATGCATATGCAATTAGTGCTGCTGCTCAACATACTAACATGTCAACTCCATGTAGGTCTCGTGCTAAGCCTAGATGGAGTTTATTGAATCCCCAGGAGGATATATTACTGTGCAGTAACATTAGTAACAGATAAAGCCTGCAATAAAAACATAGAGTAATAAGGGAAAGGAAGGGAAGAACACCATGGAAACATCGAATAGAGAAAACTGTAAACAATTAAGACAAGAAGTATCACTATTAGAAGAATACAGAAGAGGGAACAGAGCATAAGAAATACTTAGAAAGATGGATGTGATAAAAGCAATGCACAGTAGCAAAACAGATCAGAATCTATCATATACTATTGCAAATAGTAAGCTAAAAATATCAGCACAGACAGAAAAACTAAGATATTGCAGATAAATATAAAAGGAAAGTACAAAATAAGCAATTCCTTGATGACCCAAAAAAGTTTTCTACAGAACTTGGAAACAAAGTAAAAAGAAAAGAAACACCACCAAAAATGTAGAAATAGGCACATTTTGGAGAAATATTTATGAAGACCATGTGGAACATAATAAAGTTGCTGAATTGATAGAAAAATTAAAAAAAAAACAGGAGTTCTAATGCTGATGATATGAGATGGGATAAAGTAATTTCCAAAGAAATTGAAATAAAATTAAGATAAGATCCTAATTTGGAAAACCAGACACTGTACCTAAGTTTTTGGCTAAAAGTGTTAACATTTTTGCACTAAGATTTAGCCCTACTCATCAGGCTGAACATGCAGAAAATAATGATCACCTGCCTATCAAGGGCCAGGATCTGAGAAGTTACACATGCACTCAAGTCATTGCACCACATTTACCACTATGATTTAGTCAAAGTCTATGTATGTGTAAATGATCTGAGATGTACCTCCCTAGACTATATGAAGAGAGACAATATGGAGCCCTCGGACTATATGTTACAGGCTGGTATGTGCTTAGCATTGAATATTGGTTAAAACATTGTCCTCACCCATTGAGTCTTTTTTGGGCAATGCTAAACTGAAATCCTTCCAATATAGCCAAATCTACCCAAGGAAATCTAAAGGTGTTACTGCTCACTGCCAGGAGTCTAAACAAGAAGCTCCATTCCCTCCAGGCTCTCGTCACCTTGGAGAATGTGGGCATCTCTGCAGTTACCAAGGCATATTTTAAAACTGTAAAGTCTACTCTGGCAGTGCAAGGCTTTGGTGCCTTCCACATACATTTAGACTAGCAACTGCACAGAGAGGGACTAAGGTTGGAGGTGTCTCGATCTACATCAATAACAAGCATACCTCTAGGTTTGTTAAAACAGGATGATGCACTAGAGTTTCTCCTTGTAAGATTACCATAGACAAAGTCCTATACCTTATTCTGGTAAGCTATAGGTCACCATCTATGTCCCATGAAACACATAGCTCATACTTAGACCTACTGGAGGCACTCACCATTCAACCAAATAACATATTCATTTGGGACATTAGTCATTCATCTATAAACTTGGAAACCTTCATGACCCCAAATTTTCAGGCCCAGAGATTCCTAGACTTTGTAATCAGAAACATCCTGGACCAGTTAGTGCAGATGCCTACCACAGGTATGGGCATATTGGACATGGTATTCACAAATAGGAGAGAATGCTACCCCCCATGTCATGTCCTCTTTGGTAAGGTCACACCACAAAGCGGTCTCCTTCAAAATACTAATCAGTTTTGTATCCACAGCAAATCCTGTAACAGAAACTACTCCAAGAAAAACTTCTTTCTGTTAACTGACCTGTCAAAATTTCAAACCCCTCCAAAACCAGATAACACAGCAGCTTATGCAGAATTATTTGCAGATGTTCTGTACAACCATGTCAGTTATTGCATAGAGGCTGCTGTGCCTACCAGAAATAAACCCAAACCTACATCTAAAACTCAAACCACCATTCTGGAATCCAAACTAAACAGGTTCTACAGAAAAAAAGAAAAAAAGTCATAGCTAAAATTATGAAGTGTAACACCAAAAATGATAAAAACTCTCTTGTCAAACTGAATAAGCAACTAAGAAGACTAAGTCCAACAAAGTACATTTTCATGTAAAGATAGCTGAGTTTTAAGCCATGGTTTTGGCTCCAGTCATTTATCTGTGTTATACCTTCCTGTAAGATGTCAATATCTTGGGGGGGTTTCTATGATTGCACCCAGCTTACAATAATCTGCAAACTTGGTAAGCCAGTGGCCCTTGATGTTGGCTTTGACTTCCGAAAAATAGATGAGAAAGAGGACTAGAGGCCTGGGGAACTCCACTATTGACCAGCCTGTTTGTGGAGATAGTCTCTCCAATCCTGACTTCCTGGGTCCTGTCTGTGAACCAGTTGGCTTAAAACCCAATCCCAAGAAATGTATAATAGTGCCTTTGGGGAGTTAGCCACCTAGGGAATGTACCTTGTTGATAACACACCAGTAAAAGTAGACACAGTAATCAGGAATTTGGGGACTCATGTAGACAATAACCTGGCTTTCGATGAACATGTGTCTAAGACTGTAAGAAAATCATTTTATGTCGCCCAACTTTTAAATAAAGGCATAACATCTAGGTCCAGGGAAGTCATCATACCATTGTACTCATCCATCATTGAGTATAATGCCCCATTCTGTATATACCTGAAAAGGCACATGCAACAACTGGAACATCCAAAGAAGTTCTTCACAAAAAAGAATGCATGGCATAAATACAATGTCCTATGCAGATCTCCTCAAAACCCTGTTTCTATACACTGTTTCCTACAGACTGCTGAAAGGTGATTTATGTCTGGCATACAAAAGCATCCTTGGATTCCACACTGATGGTTCTTTCACATATCTGCAAACTGGACAGCACCAGAACTACTAGATCTAAGGATTTAAACTTTGCTTGTGACTTAAAAAGGACATGTTGGAGGGACGAGTATGTATCCCAGGGAATCCCCATTCGCCGGAATAGGCTTTCCATTTGAAGCAGAGTCCTTCCCTAACCCACCTTAATTGCAACCTTGATCAGTGGATGGGAAATCAGAAATCCCCCCCCCCCCCTAGTCTGACACCTATGTCTCTGATGGACAGCAGCAACCATTAAATCATGCCCTAACTAACATACAACTCTTAAAAGAACTTCTAAGGCACAATAACTCTTAGGATACATTTGGGCTGCATGCCTAGGTTTATAAAGGTCCAGTGGTCATTAGACTAGTATAAACCTATGAACCTATGCAGCAGTCATCTTTAGATATTGTGATAGAAAAGGATTAGGACCTGAGGGCTGGTACATAAATTCTTAGCTCATGAAATGTATATAGGTTCATAGAGAAGCACTAGGCTAGCTGTATTTGCATACCATTTTAAGCCTAGCCAAGTTCCCTTTGGGTGCTTGAAGTAACCTATCTTGTTTGGTGTTTGATTGGCCTTACCCATCCCATGGTTGTTAATTATATTTTACAACTAGTGCAGATAACGGGGATCATACCATAGATAATTTGAGGGAACCCATGCATGGGATAAAGCATTTAGGAGGTGCCTCTATCCATTAGTAGTACAGAGAGCAGTCCCCTGATTAATCTTCTATCTCCAGTCCATAGATCCAAGTTGAGATTGAATGTGGACAGGGATGAGCTTTGTTTTTTACATTAATGGGGTGTTCCAGAGCTGTGGTATCCTCTGTAAGATATATCTGTCCCTCCGAACAGGTTCTATTGATATGGCTTGTGCTACCATAGAAATAAGCTGTGGTTCCCATAACTATGACTCATTAAATGCTGAGAGTGTATCCTCAACCATTCTGAGATGAGTAGGCTTAATCAAGGTTCTGCAGACTGGCTCAGGAAATAAAATGCAGTGAAAGAGGGAAAAATTCTGAGTTACAAGTGACTTGAAGTTAAAAGTATAACTACTGTGAACTTTTTTCTGATAAAGTAGCTGAGAGCTGTTGGACTTTAGCAGAAGTTAAAAAAAATTGTTGCTGTTGATGTTTTAAAGGACCAACACTGTGGAAAGGAAAAAAATGTTTCAAATGCAATCTCACTTGTACAAGTTAAAAAAGGTGAAAATTAGTTTGAGGAACAAAAATGAATGCTAGAGGATTATTTTCTGCTAGAAAGAATTCCTGGCAAAGTTCATTATTTTTTGTCATTTAAAAAAAAAAACTTTTTGTGTTACTGTTCTAAATAACTGAACTAAGAAACTGTTTTGTTTCCCATTTACTGATTATGAAAAGCACGCTATTTTATTTTAAGATAACCTTTTTATGTTGGGGCCGAATAAACCGAACTGTATTGTGGGAATCATTTCCCCACATTCATAAAACATGGTATGTATTTGCATAAATGCATTGCATGCACTATATTTAGTGTACCATCATGTCATCATTGTGATTCACAAACATGGCTCATGATAATGACAAATAGTGCACAGAAGAAGACTTATATTGTTTGTAAACTCAATGCTGGTGCACACAATATGATGCATATAGGGCTGAATTATGCACATCAGTGCCATAGACAGAACAATGCAGAGGTGAACAGCTACAGTGGTGGAGTCTTTCACACAGCTAGAACTGAAGAAGTTATGTGTGAAAAAAGCCTCCATTGTTGTAATTTTCCCTGCTATGCTGTACTTTTCTGTTATGCCATACAGAGATTCATAAAAAAAAACACTTGACTCATTATGAATTACAATGAAACAAGGACAATTACCATATTATGGTAATGGGGGGTTGATGCTGTGGGTGCTCTCACTGTGGAAACTTGCATGCATCACTCAAAGGGGCAGGAATAATTTAGTTGTGGTAGCAAGTTTGCCACATTACAGTAGCCTTAATAACTGGTAAGGTATTTCCTTCAATTAAATATTGTGTGTTACTGTATTTTTCATATACACTGATTTCATGGCTTAGCTGTATAAGCTGAGCAATACATCAGCAGGGATGAGGGTCACTCTGGTTAGATGCAATAATAGCTGTCAGTACATGGTTTTAGTTTAAACGTTGTATAGTTAAAACCAGACGGTAAGCAGTTATTGTAGTAATTCTTTATCTTGTATGATCCTGGTTGGGGTACCATTTGCATGTCTACTACATGGATATAACCCTGTGGTAAGACCAAATATAGAGTCCTACCCCATTATATAGCAGTCTTTATGAATTGGAAAGAGTTTTGTATACCATTTTTAATGAATACCAGACCTAAAATGGAATCCCTATCAGTGTCTTCTGTGTAAAAAAGTAAGCCTAACAAGTAGCACTTTCTCTCTCTCTCTCTCTATATATATATATATATAGTTTATTATCAAAATGTCTAGGTGATTTACCTTGAATGTGAGAAAGTCAAACACACAGGTGCAGAGAGGCAAAACTGCAAACACGATTCCTGTCGACCTTGAAACATCGATACGTAGCTTGTGTTCACAGTTTTGAGCGTCAGTGTTTTGAAGTGTATCTCACTATAGTGGGGATCTGGAAAATTACCCTTTTCTTCACTGTAGTGCGATCTTGGAGTTAGAATATATAAGTAGCAGGGGATGTGGGGGCACATCCCCCCACATGGGGGGTGTGGGGGGCTTGCCCCCTTCAAAACAGTAAGAAATTCTCTGCATCTCAGTGAATATATTTTCTGGATGGTGAGTGGTTGAATGTCAATTCTTTCCTTCAAAAGGATCGATGTAATGAGCAGTCGGCTGGATGGTTTTCTGTTGTTCTGGGTCAGGGATGTGCACAGTCGAGGTAAGTCACCTCAACATTTTGATAGTAAACCTATATATATATATATATATATATATATATATATATATATATATATATATATATATATATATATATATATATATATATATATGATATATGTGTGTGTGTGTGTGTGTTTGTGTATATATGCACATGCATACTATTATTTATTCCTGCAGTCCCTATTTCACTCTGGACATATGTATATACATAAACAGCTGTGTGTTATTCTGTAGCAATGATAACACTTGTTAGATTTTTTTTTACAATTTACTGTATTAGAAATACAGATTTTTTTTGTAACATTAAGATATTTTGAACACAAAGCTATGTAGATGAAACACTGGTATGTCCTTATGGTTCATATGCACATATCCCATGGGCCTCAGGAAATTTAATGTATTACATACACAGTGAAGACTCTACCTTTGCTGGGTCTTTCTTGAAGTTTTTACTAACTGGTTAGTCTGTCCTTTTTAGCCATTGGTTTGCATATATATGTGTATATATATATATATATATATATATATATATATATGTGTGTGTGTGTGTGTGTGTGTGTCACACACACACACACACACACACACACACACACACATTTCTTTCATGTTGCTGGGCTGCAACTGCAAGCTAAATTAATTTTGAGATCTGTCTCATTTTATGATAAATTAGCTTAGAGTCAGTTGTAGTCAGATCATATCAGAAATGTTCCTTTTCTATTTTTTGGCAGTTAAATTACTACTACTACTATTACTACATTTTCCCAGAGTAAAGTTTTAGTTGGCCAGCTGACAAAGCTTTTGGAGCCTGACGAAACCAGGAAGTGTGTTTTGTTTCTGTTTCTTTTTGCAGAGTGGAAGGGTGCTGTTCGAGTTTTACTTTTTAAGGATGAAGCTAAGCTAACTACAGCTTTTATGTCATTTTTGGGAATGACAGCTTCCTAGAATCTGCAGTCACTCAAGGTAAACTTTAAGATAGATTGCTTTCTATTTTTTTATTTTTTTTTTAACTTGGCACACCCTCAATCGTACTTTAGTTCCTGTGGGCTCCACAAGAGCTGCAGGCATGTTTTTTTTTGATCTGTGTAAAGTACAGTTGCTACGAACAGTAAAGCATGCTATACTCAAGCAGTCTGCAGTTTAATGCCACTTTCCTTCACTTTCATCATACAATTTATTTTACTTTTTATGATGTCCAGCCCCCTTTGTTTTCCCAATGATGTGAAACCCGAGAAGCAGTGTAAACATAGTGACACTTGCAAGTCATAAATATTTTTGTGTGTGATCACTGATTACTTCTTTTTGGTGGTTATGTGTTTGTAGTATGGAACTTGAGAATTTCGACACAGCACTTGGGCATGTTAAACAGAAGGATTCTGACAAGGTGTTATTTTCGAAGCAGTGCTATTCAAGAAATAGTTTCCCAGAATAGTTTTTGAATTCCTATTTTTTTTTTTTTTGTTCGTTTTATGAGTAGATCTCCAGTGCTAGGTATTTTTTTTTCATTTATGAATGATGTATATATGAAGCAAACATTGCAGAAATTGTTTATAAAACTTCATAATGTACTCAAGGATGTTTCATTCATTCATGTAATAGTTTCTATTTAAAAAAAGACTAAAAATAACTATCTGAAAGAATCACTGAGATGTGTTCTGAGAAGTAGTGTAATATGTTTAAACTGAAACATTTATGATTCAGCTACCTATGCATATAAACTACCTAATTTATATATTTTTTCATAAAGTTAGATAAAGCAGTTCTGAAATTAAAAGACACTTACCCCTACACAAACAGGGATGTTGGAGTACCGTGTGCAAATTAGATATTATTATTATTATTATTATTATTACACTTAAGGGGTTCAATTTTCATATAACTTTGGATGGTTTGACATATATGTCATAAATTAGCTGTCTTTGATATACTGTGCTGCTGAAACTGTGTCTGTTTTGACCACTGTGGTTATTACCCTGTAATAAATGTTGATGTTTCCTACAAACTTTAAAGGAGAGCTACTTGTAATGCAGACAGCTAGGCAAAACTGATATTTTACACACACTAATGTGTAAAATAAAATGTCTTTAGAGTGAGTAACCTGTGAGCCATTGGACTTATGGAAATGCAGCATTTCCAATAAAGCAGAATCAGAGATTGTCTTATACACAAGGCAGAAATCGCCTCTGAGTAGTCTGTATGAAATGGAGTAAAGTGACAGTGATTTCAGATGATCCACACAGGACAGATGCTGAAAACCTTGAATTCTCCTTGTGAGGACCTTTGTGGTCTCTCTAGTTGCAGCAGGTGCTTGGAAAGGTGCATGCCAAAAGGGGCGTTTGTACTCAATTATTGGCCTGATGAGGAAAGAGTACAGAGAGGTTATAACTTCTTTTTTTTTTGAGGCAATGCCCTTACTTGTGAGATGAACAATATAGAATGCCCTTCTTGCCACTGTGGAGACATGGTGATCAAAGGTAAGGTTGCTGTCAACCTGTGTGCCCAGGTCCCTCACCTCTCATTGTTTGCTTAGAGTGTTTCTATTGATGTGGTAGTTAGCCGGAACATCTCTCTTACCAAAAGGGATGATAATAAATTTTTTGCATTGAGTTTAAGGCTGTGACTTTGGCACCAACCATTTGTTTGCATAAGACCCTCTTGTAGGATGTTGACATTATTTGGGGATTCTATGACCGCTCCCAGTTTGCAGTCATCAGCAAACTTTGTCAACTACAGATCTTTAGTTTTTGCTTGTATTTCAGAGAAATAGATTCCAAACAATAGAGTTCCCAGGACTGATCCCTGTGGAACACCATTGATTATGGGTGTGCTGTTGGAGGTGGATTTCTGTATTCCCCTATTCTGACTGTATGGGTTCTATCAGTGAGCCAGTTAGCGACCCACCTAATGATGTAAGGGTTAATACCTAGCTGGGTGAATTTTTCAGTAATGCCTGAGTGGGGAATAGTGTCAAAAGGCTTGGCCAAGTCCAGGTAGGCTGTATACACAGTTTTTCCCTCGTCCAGGGCTCTGGTGACTGTCTTGAAAATGTCCACCAGGTTTAAAAGGCATGATCTGCCTTTGACAAATACAAACAAGAGTAGGGTCAAGTGTTCGGCGATTACCTATATCTTTGTTGATAAGTTCCATGATGATTTGCTCCATGGTCTTGCAAATAAGACTAGTCAGCCTAATAGGTCTATAGTTCCTGGAGTCACTGGAAACACTACCTTTGTGCAAGGGGATAATGGTGGCCATTTTCCTTCAGCTGGGACAAAGCTGGTGCTTAGACTCTGAAAAGAGTACCCAGTAGTGTTGCTAGTTCTTGTTGTAGCCCATGTAGGACGCAGCTTGGGCTGTTATCAGGTCCCATAGATGCTGTGTTTTTGGCCTTAGAGAGGGTGTACATGACCTGCTCTCTAGAGATACAAGGTGGGGAACAGGTGGAAGGAATGTCATTGGATATGTGTGGTGAGGATAGGGGCGTGAAGTTTTCACAGAACCTGTCAGCTAACAGGTTTGCTATGTCCACAGGCTCATTGTATGTGGTATCATTAACTACCAGTTTGTTGTGAATCTGTTTCTTATCTTTTAATCTATGGATGTAACTAAAAAATGCCTTATGGTTGTCCTTAGTTGAGGACGATAATTTGGATTCATATTTTGCTTTGAAGGACTTCACTAGAAGTCGTATTTGCTTATTTAAGCTGAGGAGGGAGGGTTTCCAGTTTAGGGCATGCTCCCTCTTAATTTTTGAAACAATTTCACCCTCTTGTTGTAAAGCCGATTAATGGCAGCGGTCCACCAGGCAGGTTTGCTCTTCCCTGAAGAGTTTGTTTTGGTCCTATTAGGTACAGCCGCATCAATGCAGTTATACAGGTGTTTGTAAAAAGCATTGGTGTAGGACTGTGCATAGTTACCAGTTCCATCTGAGGTGGGAGGTTCAGAGAATCTATTTATACCATCCCTTAGAAGGATATAATCTGCTTTGGAGAAGTTTTCTAGTTTACTTGCTGTTGGGGGGGGGGGGGTTAGGTGTGATAGTTACTTTCGAATGAGACTGATTTGTGGTTATCTCTGACAAGGGAAGACCTCACAGTGGGAATGCTACAGTGGTCTCCCATATTGCTAAGGACCAGACCCAGGATGTTGGGGCTCCTAGTTGGAGTGTCCACCAGCTGATCAAGGGTGTTGGAGTTAATGAACTCGAGGAACTTTTCAGCAAGTTAGTTTGAGTATGAGTAATTTACCCAGTCAATGGATGGGTAATTAAAATCACCCAGAACCATGGTGTGTGGATGTATCTTGATGGATTCCAGTAGATCCAAGTAGGCAGAGCGGAAGTCCTGATTCATGAAGGGGGGTCCTGTAGGTGGCAATGACTTGAATAGGTGTCTTACCAACAGTTAGTTACACCTAAAGTGTCTCCAGGGAATCATACTGTTTAACCAATCTGGAGTTGTGTTTATCTTTAATGAATATTGATACACTGGCTCCAGTAGTTTTCACAGCTTCCATTTGTGGTCTGAAGGTGGGGTAGTAGGTGTAACCTGGTATGATGTCCTCTCCACAGCCTTGAACCAGGTCTCCATGACTGGACAGATGTCAGCGTCTTTCAAGGTGAGGACTGCTTCCAGTGGTTGCAGTTTCATGCTAAGACTCCTAGCATTTAGCAGCATAACCTCGAGGTTGTTTTTTGATGTCATTTTTAGTGAGACATATATATATATGTATTTATATCTATATATGTCTATATCTACAGAGAGAGAGAGACAAGAAATATATATATATATATATATATATATATATATATATATATATATATATATATACATATACATGCACACATACAGAGGGAGAGAGAGAGAGAGAGAGATTTCTGCTGTCACTTACTTGCTGCCTGAATGTTAAGGGGAATCCTAGATGAACACTTGCAAACATCAGGTATACCACACTTCCAGGTTTAGTTGTACAGCTTAGGAAACAAATTGTTGAAACAATAAGTATGGCTGTAACAAAAGTGGGCATTTGCATACAGTGGTATATGTAAGTAGTAAAACTTTGTTACTGCTAGTTTTATTTTTTATTTATTTATCGGATAACTAAGTAAACCCACCAGATGTAAGTGCCTCTTATTAGCAGAGACCTATTGTTTGTTTAAGTGATGATCTCTGCATTACGCAGCAGACAATAAGAATGAAACCCAAGACTTCAAAATTAAGCCTTTGAACAGCTGTAACTTTCTGTTCTAAAGTGCCAGACAGAATATTTTATAGTAATAATGCACTGACATTGTGATTGATTATGAAATAATAATAATATTGATGTTTATTAATTTACTATCAATTTTGACTTTGAATCATTTTCCAGAGATGACACATTGATGATGAAAGCAGTCATGTCACTTTCCCGATTAAAGTAAACTTTCCACCTGACAAAAATATGATATTCATCTTTTGACAACGTGTAGTTACCATAGCTTTGTTTTTATTTGTCCTTTTTGTTCAAAGTACTGTTCTCCCATAAGCTTTATTTTTGCAGGGGTGACTTCAGTTGCTCTGGGAAACATGTCTGTGGTTCTTTTAGGCTTGGGATCTTGAGTGATATCAGTACATGAGGGAAACTCTTCCTTCATATTGTGGTGCCCACCTGGAGCTTGTTGACTTTCACTGTAGTCATACAATCTTGATGACTGAAATTGATCATTGATCACTTCTGGGATTTACATGTAGATTCCGTTCTCTTGCAGTATGTAGGAAGTCAGCCATTATGGCTAGGTCATTGCTGTGGTCATCCATTCTTTTTACGACATGTGTTGGCCATCTGTCATGGTTAGAGTTCCATCCATCTCGGGATATACCATTGGTCATCCATCCTTTTTGGCATACACCTTATTCATCCATCATTGTTAGGATGCTGCCTTTGTCATCCCCTGTTCTTGAGATATAGGGCATATCACTGGTGATCTGTAGATCCTTTAAATCTTAACTGTTTTGCAGTAAATGGTAGGCTTTTCGGTAGCTGGTCACTTTGAATTTAGTAGTGTGATATCCCTGCGTAACCTCCTTCTCATGATCTTTGTACGTTGGAGGCCCTCATCTTGAGATAATTCTTTATAGTTGTCATTTATTGGTTTTGTATTCTTACACTATTCATGCTGGCAAGAACTGAAATTTTGTTTGGTTTCTCAGACATGTTCTGAAATTTTTGTTTAGCATTTGCCTCCTGATATCTAGATTTATTAAACTTAGATGGAACCTTAAATTCTGATTTTTGAGCAGTATTGCAAGTTAAGTATTAGTGGTTTCTTTTGTACAGAGTTTTGATAATGCAGAAGTAAAATTACCTATCTTGTATAATAATAACGTACTATTAGGCCTTATAGATTTAGGGTCCTTCTTAAATGATTGTACAGGCTTTACTGCTAACTATTTTGTTGCTTAATGATGGAGAGCAGACATGAAATGCATGATGACATTTTGCTTTGTGAGCATTTTAAATTGTTCAGACACGAAGTCCAGTTTCTGCTGCAGATCTCTTCAATAGACTTGTTTAGTAAGCAATACCAATGTCTGCAGCAGTATTGTCAGAGTTGGTGGATTCTGGCCATATGGAGTGTGCTCTGATAATTAGAAATACAGATTCCATTAATAGACCTGTGGTATGACAAAACCAATATGCTTTACAAGGGATATCTAAGCAATAGATCAGTTGCTTTAAGAGTCAGTAAATTAATGAAGTTTTTATGTCCAGCCTGGGTGTAACATTGTCTACCTCATACAAACATCCTTCTTGCATTAATTTCCATTGCAAGAAGTTTTAAACAATAAGGTAAACTGACTGCACTGTATCCCTTCACAAGAAAGGGGTGATATTTTAGTGATTACCAAAGCTTAATTTCATGCTTATAACCTCTCCTTTTTCTTAAGGATTCCATTGATTACCTTTTGTATAAGGAATACAGGACTGAGGGTGTTTCTATAAATACAATTTTTTATACTTAGCCACAGTACTTGTGAAATTATTAATGTTTCTATGTATCTCCTAAAGTTCACCATATATTTTTATGAGTCATTATTTAATGCCTGATCATGAGGATGTATTTATCAATCTTGTAGTGGACACATTCTTCAGAGGACATCATGTTATCACTGGAGACTTTAAACTCTTCTAATTTTGACTGGTCAATGAGTATTTCAGCTAGTTTGTATTTTAGAAGTAGAGGCCAATTTTGTTTTACTTCCAGCATATTGTGCTTCCTAGTAGAGATAATAATGCCTTGGATGTGGTGTTTACTCACCCAGGTGTAACAAACAGCAACAGCTGGGGTATTCCAATGATAAAAAAAAAATCAGATCAAATTATCTTACATAAATTACCATTGTAATGTTCAAAATGGCTGTGCAGTATATGAGTTGTTAAAAAATTCTAAAGAGGCAGCAACGGCTGCACTGATACTTGCTATTGTTTTATATTTGAAACACCTTTATTGAATTATCACTTGTGACACAGGCAAATTTACATTTATATAAAAGTAATCAAACGGTATTAACAAGTTCACGTTTATAAACATTATACTTCACATATAGTGCTATATGTCATATAACCTAAGCAACCTTACATACATTATTCAATTCCTGCCCTTTTTTTTTCAAACAAGAAACATTTTGTTAAACTATCAGGACATAGGCAATCATGAATTAATATAAATGAAAACAAACCACACAGTCACAATCCTAGTTGCAAGCATTTTACATCACAGACCATACTGACACACTCCCAGTTGTAAACATTATACATCGATTATAATCTACCAAATCATTTTCAGTCAAACATTACATAGTTCATTCAAGTCCTGCCCTCCCCTAAACCTCATTCCTACCCTGTATGTATTGTTCTCACAAGTTCCATTCTTTTCTTATGTAGTTTGCTCCTAGCCTTTTCTAAAGATCCCAATTCCACTTGTTTTATCTCTGTTACTATATTCTCTACTTCTAATATAGTTGGTTTAAATTCTGATTTCCATTTCTAGTAGTTGCTTTTGCAGCCACCATAATATGACAGAGCGAGACCTTGCCATGTCTAGGCAGTTCTGAATCTGAATCATAGCTCAGAAAAATCATCTCCCTTGTCACAGCAATATGCCCACCCAGCATCTCTGACAGTATATCCTGCATGGAATCCTTAAAATCCACCAACTCACCACACTCCCAGGAAATATGTTCCCAATTACCCCTTTCTTCCCCATCACACCTCCAACAATTGCTGTCCACCTGAGGAAAATTCTCTGGAGTCTACTTGGGGTATAAAATATCTCTGTAAACATTCCCAAGCAAAAATCCTAAATCTTCTAGATTTTCCTACATATTTAGGAGGCATACATACATCCTCCCATTATTTGTGAATTGCTTATCCAATCTCTCTTACCAATCCTTTCTAACCTCCTCTGATTGATTGTTATAGTTATCATGAGTAGATAATCGATACTCAAGACCTGAAGCTTCTTCTACCAGTAGGGTAATTGATATTACTATATTCATATGATTCATACTTGCTAGGAGCAGCATTTTATTAATTGCAGCTTTAAAAATGCATTGTCTCCTTTCTATGAAAACATTACATTTATACCTTCTGTGAGTATTGCACACAATTAGGTGTCCCTTTATGGAACGAGAAAATAAAAAGATTGTATAATAAAAGTTCTCATCACTGGAAGGTATATAGAAAATTATCTACAGCTAGAAGTTAGAAAAGAATTGAAAAAAAATCATCTTGAAGTTTAACTAGAGACATTTGTGTGAGTAAAACAGTCTTTAAAAGGAGTTCAAGCACTAAAATATTACACACTAAAATCTTTTTATACACATACAAAATGGTTATCAAAGATAGTTTTGAGATGGCTGATGATGTACTGAGCCCATTGCAACCTTAATAGATCAGTAAAAATTTCCCCTTGATGAAGCCAATTGTCCTAACATAGTGTCAAATTTAGTGTCAGAGGCTCTTACAGGTTTACAATCTAATATTGCTATAAACACGGATGGCATGCTTGGCACTTTTATCAAAAATTAATGGAAACTTTATCACGAGTTTTCATTGCCATTTTTCAACTTACTGGAAGACAGCTGTAGTTCCTCCAGGTTGCAAAGGTTTTGAAACTAAAGGCCTTGGTTACTATAGATCAGTAAGTTTAACCAGCATCTGCAAGAACATTTTTCAAAAGGTCTTGTTATTTCCTTTTAATTTAATTGAACTGATAGCCATTAACCAGCTTGGGTTTATTACTGGTAGGTCTTGTATTTCAAAAAATATTCAGTACTATGATAATGTGATTGAAGTCATTACATTTGTTCTCTCTCTTAATGGTGTTCTCTACTTGAAGAAAGTATTTGATACCATCCTTTATCGTGAAATTATTAACCAACTTTAGATTTAAAGTAAATCCCTATATTTTCATAGAGTGACAGCTGGCTCACTAATCATACTTTTTCATTCAAAACTGGAAAAAATGCTTCTAGTATAAGACATTGAAATGCAGTCTTTCTGAGAGTTCTAGGGGAGTCACAGGAAATGAAAGCTGTCTGTACCTTTCAAAGCAAGGCACAGCTTGAAAATAGTTTCATTTTGCTGGGGAGCAAGCATTCCTCACTCCTAAACCTATGTATGCAATTGTACAGTTATCCAGTATTGAGGAAAGGAGAAATTCCCCAAAACAGCACACCACAATTTTGAGCAATCCATGTTTTCTTTATAATAAAAAGAGTAAGAAAATGATATGTGAGGAACTGCAATTTGAGTCATAGGACAGCCTAGAAAATTTGCCAATCAGCCCTATTAACCAGGGAGTCCCCCAGAGCTCTGATGTGGGGCCTTATTTGTTTAACTTGTTCATATCACTGTACCTGTGTAACCTCCTGTTTGTTACTTAAGATTTGCTGATTACACCAAGATAGCACTTCCAATTACTGGTATTAATGAGCAGCAGTTACTTCAGTCTCCATTATATAAGCTAACTTCATGGGCAAGTAGTCATTACAAAGAAGGTAACACAAACAAGTCTGCAGTTCTTCATTTTTGTGTGGATAACTTACAGTGACTGCATGTTGTTATCCTCTGTGGATTGTTAAGTCATTATAATAATCTCAAATGACCTTGTTTGATACCAGTGCTCAGTGTATTTGTAGAAATGCAGATACAGATTTCTACTTTTCATAGTACTAGCTCAAGATCTGCAGATGCTTTGGTACGAGTTTATACCTCCTTGATTAGACCACCTATCAAAATGGAGCCGCATGTATGTAGTCTATGCTAACATCGAATGTTAGATCATATTCAGCATGCCATCATGAGAAGGACTGGTAGCATTAAAAACTAAGTCATGCTAAATGTTGACGTCATTAAATCTAGTCTCTTTTCACTGAAGATTACTTAGAGGAATTGAATTAAAGATTTTAAGAGACTCCAATGTAGTGTTATAGTGGTCAATTTGAACTTGTTTCACTACAGTCATTCTCTCAACATATGACATGACAACCTCCATCTGCACATAGTACAAAATAAATACAAGCTCAAGAGTAGATCACATCACATTACAGCAACTAGAATGTGGACCCTTGCTCCTAGAGATGTCAGGTTAGCTGTGGCAGTGATTAATTTCAAAAACAGGCTTAATGCTTACTCTATTTTTTTAAATGTATCCTCTCGCAAACTTGATTCCGAATCTTTGATAGCCCTTTCTAGGCTGTCAGTCTGCAGTTTGAACTTTGACTGTACTGCCGTGCCGTTGGCAATCATCTGATGTATTTTGGACCATTTCTCATCTAATGCAATTTCTTGCTATGTCTTCAGTTTGCTTGTCTATATCTGGCTACAGTGTGAAGTGGCAAGCAAACATGTAATTTTTACAGTTTCCAAGTGTCATTCATGGATAATGTCTAACACTGTTTTGCTTAATTTGGAAGCATGGAAGGATATCATTCAAGATCCACACAATGCAGTCCCCTAACATTTCTCCACTGATCTTTTCAAGTTGCTGATGTTTGGTACCATCGGGCCATCTTCTTTTGGCTATCCTTTTGTAACAATTTTGTATTCCTTGGAAAGTGCAGGATCAGTCCTGTTCTTAATTTGGATGAGAGCATTTGCATTGCTGATTGTTCTGAGACCTTGGAAAATACACATCCAGTGGATTAGTGGTTCTTTCTTTTGCCTTCTAATATGCAAATATGGCAGTCAGTCAGCATATTGCTTTACACCGCTACATTTCATTTCTTAGGAATATGCTTGTAAGAACAGTCGCTGATTCTGCAAATGAGCTGCAGTCATTGATGAGGCATTGTTTCTCATGTTAACAATAGGCACAAATGTCTGATGAGTTGTTATTATTGTGAATCTTCTTTCCAAGTATCAATGAAACCTTTTCACTCCTCAGAGCAGGCTAGGGATCCCCTCTCAGTTGGGGTATAATTACATTTAGCAATTTTCAGTGAACATGAAACAAATGAAGTGGGTTCCTTATAGCAGTCAAGAATACGTGTAGGTGAACTGTGACATTCCTTTAAGGCAGAACATCACCTGCCTTTCTAATAGCTGTAAAAAATCAAGTTATGCATTTTGGTGCCTTAAAGACTTGTTCACTGCTGGCCAACAGTTTTGTGGTAGATGTCTTCTGCAGCACCGAGGTTTGTAAATGTGTGCGGATGTATTTTACCAATCTCACTTGTGTCTTCTGCTGAGGCCTGGGTGCCTTTGACACACCATACTCTATCATTTCTCCACAAGTAGGGCATTTTCTCCCTAAAAATCTCATATCTGTGTATCTTAGATCAAAGCCAATACACTTTTTAAACAGTCTGCTACTTTCTGTAGGTTCTGTAAGTGATCTTTGGCTAACACAAGAATGTCATCAAGGTAACACTGCATTTTAGGTAACACCATAAGTACTTGATCAGTTACCTTTGTCTTGATCTGTGGAACAGACATCACTTCAAAACAAATTTGTTTTGTTGGAACAAACCTCTGTTTATATTATTAGCAGTCATTGTTTTGAAATATTCCACTATATCCACCTGCAGGTAGTCATTATTTGTTAAATGCCTCTTTCCTGTTAGGAATACAGAAATATCTTCTCTTTGTGATAGTGGATAATGCTGCTTTGAGCTAACACTTTTTGAGGTAACTTTAATATTTCCAAAAGTAAAAATATCCTTGTTTTTTTATATTTACTTCAGACAGTTTGAACATGACTTACTCATTGTATTACAATTTCACATGTTCTTATACTTTCCAGCCCTTGCTGTTCTGTTTCTGCTTTGGCCCAAGAGCAGTATGTACTACGAGCTTTATGAAAATTTGGGCTGGAATTTTGAATTAGGATCATAGACTGTACAAGTCAATTGGACTACAGTCCATGTACACCTTGCCAATAACCACCTTCTCTCTCTACCACCTTTTTCAAGGAATGTAAGGCCTAGAAGTCCTGGGGTAAATTTAAGGATACCCATTCAATTTCCCAAGCTATGTATTAAGGACAACAAAGAATCACGTTACATTGCTTTACCTGCCATGGAAGTTTATTCCAGAGCAGGGGAAGACACTGGATGATGGACCTGTTTCTCCATTTTCTAGGTTTAGATTTCTCTTTCCAGTGTTGGCTACATTATTTGATTTACCAATCAAAAAGGAGGTCAAGGGTAGTAGAATCCCTAAGCCATGGCCTCAAGCTCAATGCCAAAAAGTGTGTTGTCATCCCCTTTGGTAAAAACTCTGTACCCATGAACTACCAAATAAGCGGTAGTCTACTTAACAAAAAAAGTATGATAAGAGACCTTAGGACACAGGTAAACAGTAGTCTCTCCTTTGATAATCACATTGCCAGAGTAGTCAGGAAATCCTTTTATGTGGCACACCTCATCACAAAAGATTTCTCATCCAGGAAAAAACAGGTCATTGTTCAGCTCTACTTGTCACTCATTAGACCCATTATAAAGTACAACGCCCCTTTTGGTATATACCTCACAAGACATCTACAGCAACTGGAAAGGCCACAGAAATACCTCATAAAGAGGATTACCAGCCTCAAACAGATGCCCTATGCAGATCATCTAAAAAACTCCAGCTTTACTCCATTGCATATCGCCTACTCAGAGGCGATCTCTGCCTAACATACAAAGCTATGTCAAACCCAGAGCTATTGGACATGCTCCACTTAAAGAAATCCCAATCCCTCCAAGCTACACGCTCTAGTGACCTAAACCTTGTCACCACAGTAAACAGAACATGCTGGAGGGATAGATTCCTGTCCCAGAGACTTCCCAAACTCTGGAACAAACTACCTATCTATGTCAAACAAAGCTCCTCATTAGCACTCTTCAAGAAAAATCTTGATGATTGGATGGGAAATAGGAAATTCCCCCCGGGGATCACTTCTGTGACTCTGCTTGACAGGGACACAGGAAAATAATTTTCTTGGGTGGTGAAAGCCAGTGTACCTTTTTGGCTAAGCTTATATAGGCCCTAGGGCCAATAGCCTAGTACCTACCTATGAACCTATAAGTGCATGCTAAGCGAGGAACATATCTTCCTCAAGAGTCTATAAAACAAAAAATATAGGGGCAGTGCTTCCAGTATGCCATGATTGCTAAGATATTTTTGGTTAGCTTGTCAAGTTTTTTATATGTCTAGTAGGATACATGCCAAAAAGTTCATTATAATCAATAATGGGTCTGACCAGAGCAGAATACAAGAAAACAATGACTTCCTTGGATTTCAAAGAGATGCCTTTGTCAATTAGTTACAAATTATAGAAAGATTTTTCTGGCTAAAGTTACTACATGGTGATCAAAGGGAAGGAAGCTATTTATCCAAGTGCCCAGATCTCTAGTCAGTGTCTTGCTTGATAATAGAGTGTTATCAGTGTTGTAGGCTGCATTGATTAGTTATTTATTAAAGGAGGTAATACTACATTTCTTGGCATTTAGTTTCAGCCTTTTCTCTAAACATCAGGTATTAACTCATGTTAGTTCATCTTGAAAGGTAACTGTATTTTCAGGAGACTTGACAGTTATCCAGAATTTGCAGTCATCAGCAGATTAGGTTGACCAGAGGTCATTCCTAAGAATTTTGAGGTCAGAGATTTAAATTCCAAACAAGAGGGGTCTAAGAACAAATCCATGGGGGATACCACTGGCCACCTTCTCTCTGTTTGAAGAGGCATCACCTTCATGGGGATCAATGTTTAAGACCATTAATTTATTAATAATTCCTTTTATATGGTATGGTGTCATATGCCTTGGGCAGATCACAACAGGCAACATGAACAGTATGCCCGCTGTCCATCACTTGAATGACCTTCTCAAAGAAGCTGACACGATTTAACAGGCACAGTCTACACTTTCTGAAGCTAAGTTGTAGTTTGAACTTAATAACTAAAAAAACATATGCCAAGACCCTGGAAGAAAACACAATGAAGCTTACGGACAGGACGAATTAGTCAAGCCTTGTAGTTGTTGATTTAACAGTGTAGTCCTCAGAAATCCACAGGATAAAAATGCCAAGGAACAAAGCTTTTCAGCTGTTAAAATAGTTTAATTCAAGCATTGAACCTAATAACACTTTTAATATCATGATTTATGAGGTCAGTGAGGATACACTGCATGGCTTTATATCAGACTTACAAGGCTGATAGGTCTATAGTTTCCAGGATCTATGAGTGTCCGCCTTTATGAAGGGTCATTACTATAACAGTGCATCAGGATTTGGGGACATACCCTGTACTTAGACTTATTTTAAACTGTTTAAGGGGGAGGGGTTCTGTGTGTGTGAGACAACAGTAATGAAACAACTCAATATATTATCAGAACTCACGGAAGAAGTGTTTTTGGTCTTTGAAACGTACCTTAACTCACTCAAGCCTAAATCACCTTCTTGTATACTTCCAGTTCACACTTGTACTTCCTTATGACATTCAGAACTTTTTTGGATCTGACTTCTTTAACTAACTTACTTACCAGCTACTAATAAGCAGTGTTAGAAAGGGCAAGGAGGTATTAACAAAATGACTCTAAGACTGTTAATTTAGGATGTCCTGTAGTGGAGAAATTAATCTCTGTTTGTCGCTTATTATTCATATTTATGTTTGCATTTTTATAACTGAGAGACCTACATTTTATTAAGGTGTATGGTGTGAAACACCAATGTGGGAGACAGGACAATTCATGGAAAATACTGGTTTATATAATAACTATACTGGAAATATTGCTAGTTGTTAGTAATTATGAAAATAAACAATATTCCGTATGTACTTACTACTTCAAAAACCAAGTGACTTACAAACTGTTCAATGATGTTACATGAAACCTTCGATGTTGTTGAAGAAAACTATCTTTAATATTTGTACTTTAAGATGCACATCTTGAAAAATATCTAGAATTATCTATATTGCTAATTATACAATTAAACATATGTTTTCATATTTCTGTAATATCTCAATAAACTTTGCTTATAGAGGAGTTTCTTGTTGACGTGGAAGTTTTATGTATGGTTAACAAAAATGTTGCAACAATATATGTCTAGGCTATATAGTTTTCAAGATATGAACATTTGTATGTGAAATTTTAGAAAACATATTGGGTTTGTGTACATTATAGTACATTACAGGATTTATAGAAAAGACTATGAATGCACTGATGATCATCACTAATTAGTGTTTCTTAATGATAAGCTTGCTATTTGTACAGGTTTTAGCTTTTATTGTTCACAAAATGTTTATATTTGTTTATCTTATGCTTTTTAAGTTTATTTTTCAGAAAATGCTCTGGAATGCAATGCGTGTAGGCTGCTAGAGCTGTGGCATTCCATACCACGAAGGTGTTAATGAATTAAGGATATTTTCTTCTGTAATACCACTCAGCTGTACAGATTTTTGCCTCATATTTTTGGCCTGTTTCACATAAAATTATGGTTTTCTGGCACATCATCGGTAAATCATTGAGGGTTGAAATCAGAAATAATGATGCACATTTGAGTTTCAGCTTCATACCCTTCAGAAAAGTCATATTAATGCAAAACATGGGGCAGGATTCACGAAGCCTCCATGTAAGAGTTATAACTCTTACACGGAGGCTGCAGTTAAACGGAGTGATGTCAGCATGCTCTGCATATTCATGAGAGCATGCTGAATCACACCTAAGGCTAACACGGTCCGTGGAAGACAGTAGGGGGCATGTCCGTAGGCCGAGCCCTGCAAGCGGACACGCCCCCAGAAGAGTAAAAGTGCCCAAAGTAAACACCCACGACAGAGGCCATGGAAATGTGAATAAACACAACACAACACATGCCCCCACAGACTATGAACATAAAATATATAAATGAACATGTTATATATTTTTTTAAATCGTAAAGATGTTTGCCCGTGAGTGCGGTCGTTTGCTGTGCGTGCTTAGCCACAGTTAGCAGTCAAAGGAAAAGCATATAAGAACTAAATATGCAAAGTAAGCCAAGAAGCAATAGCGTAGCGGTAGAGACGTCGGCTGAAGAGCAGGCATCCATAGTTCGAGCCCCCACAACATCAAATTTTATTTTTAGTAAAATAAGCACGAAACAAGTCCCTGACAAATATGTACACATATAAAATCATATTTTACGTAAAATGTAATGAAATAGTCCATTTATTTTGAAGAAATGTGAGATAACAAAACAATAAAAAATGCGAGATGTTCCAATAGCTGAGCTGCAGTTTAACAAGGTGAGTGCATCTGCCCGTACGTGAGCATTGGTTTAACAGGTGCAAAATGAGTGCCCGTAGGTGAGCAGTGGTTTAACACGCTGAAACTGTGTGCCCCTAGCTTTGCTGAGCGTAATATGCGTGCTGACAGCCAAATGAAGCATAAACCAGCGTACCCCGTTTGCGCGGAGCTGCGCAAACAAGCTAACCGACGGGCAACGTTGAGCAAGCTGTAACAAAACTGCCTTTACACAGACACACCCCCTAGCCTGTCTAGACAGTCATAAAATATAAAAAGCAGTGGCCAGGTTCGAACCCAGGATGCCATGCACCATAGTCAAGGTACTGAACCACTAAGCCACAACAGCTGTACTTAGAAATGCAGTAATAGCAAATATATAGGAATGAATAGGAAGTGGAGCATGACAAAGCAGGTTTTGTGACGTTGATACAATTCCAAAATGGCCAATCACAGATAAGTGCGGGAAAAATGGCATATATAAGCCCCATAGGCGGGAATACACAGCATAAACGATTGTAGAACTGACTTGCAGTCAGAATGTCAGGAGTAGGTGAGGGTAGTTGCTTTCGAGCACAGAGGTGGGGCGTTGAGGAGTCCAGATACATGGTCTGGCTCCTAGTCCACAATCATGAGGCCCAACTCATGCAGGGCCAGGTCCTGTGGGGAGCATATAGGGCTGAGGTGTGGGACCGGTTGGCTCATGATCTCACCAGTGCCACAGGGATTCCAAGGACTGGTGAGCAGGTCCGTCATCACCGTGCGGACCTGAAGAGACGCAAGCAGGACCAATTGAACCTTTGGATCCAGGAGGCCTGGCAAATGCCCAACGCCCCACTACTGAGTAAGTTACATTTAATTATGTATGTAAGAAATTAAACTAGCTGATATTATGGAGATGTGTATTCCAATATTACTTCATTTATATTACAGTTGCAGGTGTCCGTTCTGTGAACCGCAGAGCCTATGGCAATAGGCTGGTGTGGTTGCGCCACCAGGCAGGTCAGTAATCCACTCCCAGTAACTGTAAAGAAATATAAAAGTATGACAGTTCGCAAAAGAGTGCAGTGTAGTCACTTAAGTAATAAAATGTGCAAGTAACAGTGTAAAAGTGTTTGCAAGTATTGCTTGATTACAAAAGTGTGTTGCAGTCTGTAATCCAAACAGAAAAATGAAAATGTCTGAAATAAAGTCTGAAATAAAGATGCCCCACCTGTAATATAATAGTACACAACCTGCAGCAGGCTGAAAAGTACAGCTGCAGAAGATGAGCAAATCACATGTGTGAAATATATCCCTGTTGAAATACTGAAACATGACAGAAGTGAGACTGCTGGAAAGGATTGTAATAACTACAGGTAAAACATGTCAATAAAGCCTAGAAGTAAGTACCATCCTGAATAGTAAAATGAAAACAAGTGAGAGAGTGTGAGAAAGAGTTATGAATCCAGAAAACTGGAACCTTAGTTTGAGAGACAGCCTTACAGAACTATCTTCAAGTTATAGAGCCGAGTATATTTTCTGTGTTATTCTGTATTATAGAGCTAAATTGTCTGCTTGATATCTGTGTCTTACTGCTGTCCAAATCTATAGAAAACAGTATATATTTTTTTTATAATTTGCACATTCCTTTCATCTGTGTTGAAGCTGCTCCCCCACCCCCCCTCCCTATTCTTGGTCGTAGTTTAAATTTGGTGGCTTTTGCAGTGCCCGCCCCACTGTAGATTTGATCGAAGACACTCCCCCAGGACATCTCTTTACCACATTCTACCTAATAAACCCTTTCTGCACTTGCTTTTAGTCATTTTTAATTTAATTACATTTTTTCAAACTGTGTGTGGACTAATATTGCTACATATTCAAGTGTGCCAGCTTGCACTGCATGAGAATTGTATTTACTACTGCTTTTGCTACTTTTCTAAAAAAAAAAAAAAAAAAAATCTTCTGCTTTTACTGTGCTTGTGTTTCTTCCTACTTTATTTTGCTTTTGCGTCATCTTAAACATTCTCAATTGTATTTATTACTGCTTGGTGTAACTCATTCTAAGCCTTTTAGTTTAAACACTTGGGCTTCTGACCAGTTGTTTTACATTGAGAGGGTTTGTGGTCTGCACTGTAGTGGCAGAACAGGTAGCTTACATCCCTCTAAGTTGGGAACTGCTGATTGAGGGCTCAGTGTCTGTTATTCTAAAAGTATATTAATTCTGGTTTAAGCACTTGGGCTTTCAGGCCAGTTATTTTACATTAAGAGGGTTTTGTGGTCTGCACTCTTGTGGGAGGAGAGGCTGGACTCTGCCCTTCTGAGCTGGGAATTTCTGGTTGAAGGCTTATAGTGCATGCATATCTGAATTTCTTCTTACTGAAATTGGTACACCTTGTTTGCTGTAGCATAGACTAGATCCAGGCCTGCTGAATCTAGTTTTGTTTGTATAACTTGAGCACTAATCCAGGCATTATTTAAAGTATTCAGTTGTATTTATTACTGCTTGGTAGTAACTTGGTTAAAGTGTAGCTATCATTCTAAGTCTTTTGGATTAAGCACTTGGGCTTCAGACCAGTTGTTCTACATTGGGAAGGTTTGTGGCATGCACTGTGGTGGCAGGACAGGTAGCTTTCATCCTTCTAAATTGGGAACTGTGAGAGCTCAGTGTCTGTTATTCTTAAAGTGTATTAGCTCTGGTTTAAGCACTTGGGCTTCGGGCCAGTTATTTTACATTAAGAAGGTTCGTGGTCTGCACTCTTGTGGGAGGAGAGGCTGGACTCTGCCCTTCTGAGCTGGGAATTTCTGGTTAGAGGTTTATAGTGCCTGAATATTTGAACTGTATCTTACTGAAATTGGTACACCTTGTTTGCTGTAGCATAGACTAGATCCAGGCCTGCTGAATCTAGCTTTGTTTGTATGCTTATTTCCTTGGAACGCTAATTCCACCTAAAACGCGGCTTCTCAGCGCTTCTGTGGATCCCTAGTGATATCTGCATTGCTTACTGTACTTATTTCCTTGCTTGGCTTGAAAGAAAGTTACTGTTTGTCGTTTTGCATTTAAGTTACCTGTAACACATTGCACTTGTTACCTGGCACTTGCTCACTAAAGCAATTATAAGTCAGCACTAAAAATTAAAAGCACTACACCCTCGCTCCCCATTGGCCCTTGTTTTCAATTATAAAGGAATTCCCAATATTATTCTAGCATGTCCAAAGGTCAGTTGTCAATCTCCTCTCCGGTCCAGCTGGTGAATATGGGAATCTTGAGGCAATGTTACAACTGCCTCATGTACACAGACAACCCTCTCCTCCTCCCAACAAATTCCAACACATGTGAGAGATGCAACCATATAGCCAAACTGGAGGCTAAGCTCTCTCAACTCAGTACTGGCATAACCAGTCAGGAGGAGAAGGAAACCACACTCACTACAATTCCAGTCTCACATAGACCTACCACGACAGCAAACCAAACACATAATCGCACAAAAACATACTGAGGCTCTAAATAAAGATCTGCCTAAGCAGCAGAGACCTCCAAAGCAGACACCCAAGCAACCGCTACCCCAAAACAAAACACGTGCAATACATATCTCACAAAGCCAGTGTGCTGAACAGTCACAGCCCTTAAGGCTAAACAACACACCTGATACACTTGTAATAGGTGACTCTATTATCAGGCACACTGGCGTACCGCTCACCAGGCTGAACAAGGAGAAGGTCACGGTGAGCAGCCTGTCTGGCGCTAGGATCCGCCACATAACACAAGCACTCAGGTCACTCCAAGGCAAGTACAAATATGACTCAGTCATTGTCCATGCTGGTGCGAATGACCTGAGACGCACTCCCTGGACTACATGAAAAGAGACATAGAGGAGCTCTCTGAGCATGTAGCCCAGGCTGGTATGACCCTGACCTTGAGTAGCATCTTACCCTCACCAAGAATGATGCCACAATATGAAGACAAGATGATCAGTTTCAACAATTGGCTTAAGTATTGGTGTCATTCAAAGGGGATCAATGCCTATCAGCTTGGGATGATATGCACGACAAGCCACGATGCTTTGCTAGGGACGGCTTGCACCTGTCACCCTGGGCTTTGGATATTGGCAAAGGCTCTTGCTACCCCATAGTGCCTTTTTAGGCAAGGCTCAAAAGACAAACCCACCTCCATAGGTATCACAAGAGATAAGAAACTAAGAGTAATGCTACTCAACGCTAGAAGTCTAAACCTCAAGATGCACTCGAAACTCTCCTTAGCATGGAGAACATCGATATCTGTGCAGTAACAGAAACCTGGTTCAGGAATCCCGAGAGCACCCCAGCACTACCAGGTTATACCTCATACCATGCTTTTCGGCCCCAAAACTTGGACCGAACCACAAAAGGAGGGGGAGTATCGATATTCATCAAAGATACCCACACCTCCAGGTTGGTGGCAAAGCACGAAGCATCAGAGGCTATCCATGTGCAACTAACAGTGGGTAAAACTGCCTTCCAGTTTATAGCCTGCTACAGACCACCCTCCCAAACCCAGGAACCCCACTCGGCCTTCCTGAAAACACTGGAAAATATGAAGGTCTCTCCGAACACCATTATATTGGGCGACTTCAACTACCCAAACATAGATTGGGAGCATTACTCTAGCTCCATCACCCTTGCCCAAAGGTTCCTAGAATTCATAAACTCAAATGCTATGGAACAACTTCTTACCACTCCCACAAGAGGGGAAAACATACTGGACCTGATCATCACCAACATGGGGACTCTATGCTCCAGACCAGAAGTGTATCCCTCACTGGTAAGATCAGACCATAAACTGATCTCACTGGATATTCACATCCCGACCCACCCCTGCCCAGAAAACCACAGTGAAAAACTTCTCTAAAGCAAATTTCACACTCCTCAAAACCGAGGTGGAATCCTTCAAAGCCCCCGGGCCTGTGGAAAATACTGCCCAGACCGCAGAATCCTTTATAAATGCATTCTATGAACACCTTCAGGAATGCATGGATCATGCAATCCCAAATAAAACCAAGACCCAATCCTCCAAAGGCAGGCGACCTGTCTGGTGGACCCCAGCCATAAACAAACTATACAATAGAAGGAGGAAGCTACTACATGATAGAGCAAAATCCCAAAAGGGAAGGCATCTCTGATCAGTATTAGCAAAAAACTAAGGGCACTCATAAAATCGTCAAAGGCCAGCTTGAGAGAAAAATTGCACAGGACACTAAAGATAATCACAAGGCTTTCTTTAGTTATGTTAGGAACCTGGGTGGGAATTCCCAGATATGCTCAGAATTAGTCCAAAATGACAAAAATACACTGATCCCACAGACATTGCCAACATCCTAGCTGACAGGTTCAGCGCAAACTTCTCCCCTCCCCACCAAAGGGCAAATATCTATCCCAGCAGAGTGCTGCCCCTGACATCTCAGATGCTCAGGTGAGAGCTGCCCTCTCCAAAGCAAAAACACAGCATCAATGGGACCAGGCGGTGTCCCAGGCTGCCCTACATGAACTCCAAGAAGAGCTAAACCCAAACATAAAACTACTGTTCAATCTCAGCCTTACTACAGGATATGTACCCAAAGAGTGGCGTACAGCAACAGTGGTCCCTCTCCACAAAGGTGTTGCCTCAACGGACCCTGGAAACTATCGCCCCATAAGCCTGACTAGCTTGGTCTGCAAAGCTATGGAAAGGATAATCATGGACCTCATAAATAAAGATATTGGGGACCTAAAGACACTGGATCCTACCCAGTTTGGCTTTGTTAAGGGCAGATCCTGCCTCTTAAACCTGGTTGACTTCTTTGAAACAGTCACCAAGGCCATTGACGAAGGGAAGGTGGTCCACACAGCCTATCTGGACCTCGCAAAAGCCTTCGATACAATACCCCACTCAGGCATTATAGATAAGCTCACCAGCTTAAATATAAACCCCTATGTCACTAGATGGGTTGCAAACTGGCTCAAGGACAGAACCCACATGGTTAGAATTGCTGGAGCCATGTCAGACTCCAAACCAGTTACAAGTGGCGTCCCACAAGGCTCAGTCCTGGGACCTCTCTTGTTTGGTATATATTTTTCGGAGGTACAGGCCAACACGGAAGGACTGTGGCTGACCAAGTTCACAGATGACTGCAAACTGGGCGCCATAATCGACTCTCCAGCCGACACAAGCATCCTCCAAAAGGGCCTCATAGAAACAGACAACTGGTGCCAGAGCCATGGCCTCAAGCTAAACGCCAAAAGTGTATAGTCATCCCTTTGGCAAAAACAAAGTGCCCACAAATTACCACATAGGTGGTAATCCATTAAGTACAGAAGAAGTCATTAGGGACCTGGGGACCCAAGTTGATAGCAATCTCTGATTTGACAACCACGTGGCAAAGTGGTTAGAAAAACATTTTATATAGCCCACCTAATCATGAAGGGATTCACATCTAGATTAGGAGAGGTCATCGTGCCTCTTTACTCATCCCTCATCAGGCCCATAATCGAGTACAATGCCCCTTTTGGGATGTACCTTACCAAACACCTGCAGCAACTGGAAAGACCCCAAAAGTACCTCACCAAGAGGATCAAAGGGCTCAAACAGATGCCATATGCTACCCGGTTAAAGAAACTCCAGCTCTACTCAGTGGCATACCGCCTGCTCAGAGGTGACCTGTGCCTGACGTATAAGGCCATGTCCAACCCCGAATTAAGGGACATGCTGCACCTCAAAAAATCCAAATCCCATCGAGCTACACTCCAGAGACTTGAACCTCAGCACTGAAATAAATAGGACATGCTGGAGGGACAGATTCATAACCCAGAGGCTCCCTTCACTATGGAATAAAATCCCAGTCCAGGTTAGGCAGAGTCCCTCATTGACTCTCTTCAAGAGGAATCTTGATGAGTGGATGGGAGATCATAGGTTTACCCCGGGTATCACTTCTGTGTCACTGTTAGACAGAGGCACAGTATACTAACCTCGAAAAAGGGCATAGCAAAATTAATTTAAAATGGGTG
Organism: Protopterus annectens; assembly: GCF_019279795.1. Lineage (NCBI taxonomy): Eukaryota > Metazoa > Chordata > Ceratodontiformes > Protopteridae > Protopterus > Protopterus annectens. The sequence continues at coordinate 523,730,650 of NC_056736.1, forward strand.
GCGAAAAACATACTCTGGCTAGGCTTATAAATGCCCTAGGGCAGATAGCCTAGTATGAACCTATGAACCTATAATAAAGTAGTAATAACCCCTGAATAAAGTATACTGCAGTCAGTACAGAATGAAATGAATGTGACAAGTAGAACCAAACTGCGAAATGTGTTCAAAGTGTTGCTGCAGCTAGAATGTGTATCCCAAAATCTGGATATGTTGCTCTCAGTCTGCAATATGCAGATAGTATGATTGTCTGAAATATCAAACATCCACAGTTGTCTATAGCTATATAAAGCAAATGTAGCAGGATGATGTAGCTGAACAAAGCCAGATATGAACGTGTATGAATAACAATAAAATGTATATTGATGTAGCAGTAACAGTCCTATCACCAAATTGAAGTAGTTATCATATAGGAAACTGTAGTTAGAACAGTAGTGTGTATATATCTGTAGCTATTAGAAATGTACAGCATATGTATCGGTATTCGAAGGTGTTAATAATATTTTCTTCACCCCACCCTATAACCACATATAATCCATTCCACGTGAAATTGGTATATGCAATCACAATTAACACCCCTGGACATTTGTCCTGTTGGGTCATAAATATTTGCATGTACGTTGATGCATCTGCCCTGTTCATACATCCAAACCTGATGGCCTGTTGCCATCAATCAACCCTGCATGTTGTTGGACTGTGTATTGCTGTTCAAATTATGCATGTGTTATGCTCGCTGTTCAATGGTGTGAATATCTGGGTGTTTGGTTAATGGGAATACTAATGCATGCTGTTACAACTAATTGCGAATGGTATTGTATGTTACTAACCCAAACTGTCATGACATAATGCAAAACATAGGACGACAGAGAAGGCGGGTTCCAGCGGACCCACCTCTCCCACCTCAGCTGGCGAGTGCACCTGGCACTAGTGCCCAGTCTGGACCCTCCTCCGGTGGCCCTGTGCCACCTGCGGGTAGAAGCGCTGCAGGGGATGGGGCCCGTCCCCCCTCTGCAAGCACGGCCGGAGGAGAACCACCACTCGCCCTCCGTAGCGTCCGGACTGTGGTGCGTAGGGAGATCCAGGACTCTGTTCTTGGGCCCCTACGCCCGCTTGAGGCACAGGTGGCACAACTTACGGGCATGCCTGTTGCCCGGCCTACACAGCCCCCAGCACAGCCCCGTCCTGGGCAGTGAAGGAACAGTGGCAACTGCCCATGGGTGGGGATATCAGTTCCACTGTTGCCATCTGTGGGCTCATGGGCTCTGGATATCCAAACCTCCGTCCCCGTCAATTGTGTAACCCCCCCACACGTGTCATACACCACCCCCCGTTTGTCTTGTCTGTTGACCTACCCAACCTACCTCCCCAGCTATACCGACTTCCTTCACCTGACATACCACTCTCACCTGAAAAAAAAAAAAAAAAGGGCACTCTGTACCCACAAAAAAATTACGCCCCATACATAGCTGCCCATTCTGCACACATGTCTGCTGGACATGGAAACTATCAATTACAATTGGCTGTACAACAAGTATTATTGTTGTCCTGACACCTCTCTCAGGGGTGGAAGGTTTCAAATGTCACACCAAGCTGTTGCTGATGAAGAAATGGGCAGCTATGGGCCTTACCTACATCCTTCCTGCAAATCCCAAGCTTGTTTCCCTACTGTCTTACCCTCTTTGTGACCCCTTTTTCACCACTTTCCTGTCTCCCCATTTTCATTTCTTTCAAAGTAAATAGCGCGGGTGTGCGCACGAGTAAGCACATTTAAGCGGTTGTAAGCGGGTGTGCACGGAGCTGAACGCCAGTGCGCATGCGTGAGCTCCGCGCAAACCAGCGCTAACCTGGTTACAACTGCTTAAAAGTGCCTTAGTCACTCTGATTGACAGGTCCTGTAGTCAGTCCAAAAGCAAAATAAAATCCCACTGTCAGTCCCGAACCCAGGACCTTGGAAACACTAGTCTGCATGACTTACCACTAAGCCATAACTGTTATACAAGAACATTGTGCTAAAATAAATATATCATGTAATAGTAGGAATGAATGTAAAGGGAATATAGGATGTGTAGTACACAAAGCATGTCATGTATATTTACTGTCAAATCTAGTGGATATCTATGATAGTAGTGTGTAAACAGAAACAGCCATGCTAGTTGGTAGCTAGTAGGTAATAATGTCACTGTAGCACCTTGCAAGCCACACACATACTCACAGCAGGATAATCACTGCCCATACCCCACAAACTGTTACAGGAACACATCCGGACCAAGTAATAAAATATGTGGAGCAAAGGGCCAAAACCAGGGACACATTACAAATAATGTTAAAACAAACTTAGACAGTTCAGAGAGTAACAGGTTCTGCATTTTGTGGGATGTTTGGAAGGGTATGAAGTCTGAAACTTAAATGTTTGTCACTATATTCTGACTTGAGGCCAGAGTGATTTGCCAGAAAAAGCTGTGCATGAGATATTGACCAAAATATGAGGCAGAAATGTGGACGACCTACAAATATTTGTACACATGAGAGGTTTGACACCACCATATTTGAATAGTTAAGAGCCTAGACATAGCAACAGTGACTGAGTTGCAGGAATGCCCCACAGACTCCATGTGAAATGTACAAACAGTAGGCAGAAAGATGTTACAACACATGCAATGGTAACTATGAAGTCCTGAAAGTATGCACCACTTGCATGGCAGAAAAAGTGTAGTAATACATGTGCTCATGCTATCCCACAGTCACAAATGCAGCATACCAGACAATTTAATGGGTGTACCCCACTGATATGTACCATTCCATGAGGCAGATAACAGATGCACCTGAGAGTGTCTGGGGCCTGCTCAGCAGCATACTCAAATACCCTAATAGATGTCAAGGCCCACACCATGGCCAGACCACACTGCATGCTGTAACACCCTAGCAGATGTAGCAAGCATTCCAAGGTGTGAATGTACATGGAAAATAGGAAAGCCACAGCAGCACACTACAGTCACGACACCTAGCAGGCATACAAGTAGTGACTGTAAAGGGCAAATATTGAAGCCATAGCAACAAAGTGCAAGAGCCACTGCTATACACCAGTTATACCACATATCCCACAGGAAAGCACACACACACACATTAACAGTAGTAGTAGTCGTAGGTGTCAGTGTACACACACAGTTAGTACAGGAAACTGGATAAATGAATGGAGAAATGTTAATCTACAACACAGCTGGAAATATGAGAGAGATACCAACCTTTACACTCACAGAACATTGTCCACAGCATACCAGCATGGTCCCTGCCCTTAAAATCTGAAACGGCTACGCCTATCTCACATACCTTTTTATAGCACTTTTCTGAAATCACAGTGAGAACTGCAATCAGTACCCAACTGGCTGCATGCAATTAGCAAATGCTGGCTAACAATTGGTGCAGAGGCCATCACATGGACATATGCAGATACCTACAAAAGCATGCTGTACTCCCAGTCCACACATGCAATACTTTCATTGCACCCTGAGGAGGAAGTGAGAGACAGAGAGAGAGAGAGAGAGAGAGAGACAGAGACAAAGACAGAGAAAAACAAAATTAAACATACACAAACAAAACTGGTCAGCAACAGCCACCTGAAAGCTGACAACTGGCATTGGAGCAGCAGGACACAAAACCAGACAGCAACACAAGCAGCTGTGACAAACACAGGTAATGTAAAGTAATACTATAAAGGTCTACATACTGTGAACCCTCCATATGTGTCATTGGTCTGTATCCATATGTATATGAAGATGTGCAAAGGGCAGGGGACATACAGCAACTATCAGTGAAGGCTATACATACATTTGTATGTGAGAGCATCTATGTGCACATATCAACGTAGGTTGAATGTAGGTTGTAGTGCAATGTACAAAGTAGGTTTCACAGTTATGTATGTTTAGCAGTATGTTAGTGTGTGTATACAGTATGGTAAACAAACATGTTGATATGTATCTATCATATGGATACGTATGTATGTCAAAATATGTATGTATTATATATATATATATATATATATATATATATGAAATATGCATATATGTATACATACATAGAGAGAGATGTAGGAATACATAGACAGATGTAGATAGATAGAATATGTACAAACATATATATGTAATACACACATACAGATATAGATATATGTAGATACATATACATAGACAGACAGATCTGACTATCTACAGGTATGACTGTATATGACGACCTCAACACCCCCGTCCCACCCCCTCTCTGTCACACACACCCCCTCTCCATATCTATAGCAATATATGTACATCAATATATATATGTGTAGATGTATACAGACATATATATATATATATATATATATATATATATATATATATATATATATATATATATATATATATATATACACATATAGATATATCTATATACACACATATATATATATATATATATATATATATATATATATATTTAGAGAGAGAGAGAGATGTATATATATTCCGAGTGAGGCACATGTGTGCAGATGTATTGCAACAGGTGCCTGGTGACAAAGGCATGGAGTGAACACCAGTGTCAAAACTGGAGTACCATACCCCATTTCAAATCACCTACACCAGTAACCACCAGATATGTGATTGGCTGCCCACCACTGCATGTGTCAGGGGTGAACAGGGTCATAAATGTGTACAATAGTCCCCCCAATGATATTCACAGTGGCACACTATTCCTGGAATACCTGCACATGGTATGTGTCAGCAGACATGGTGTGTCAGCTATGGACATGTAGGTCAGTGTACCCCTCCACACCACATAATAGCTGCCATGGTATGTACCTCACATGACAGCTACAGATATGGAGAAGGACACAGTGACATGTGCAACACTGTGACAATGCACTCAAACACATTACCAATGCACAGTGACTGACAACACCACAGAGTACACACATACTACCCACATAGAGGTTACCACTCCTGGATTTACATACTTAAGTCACACCCATGACAGATGTCCAACAACCATAGTAACACCTCACACCATCCACAACCTAAATGACTGCTGTGTGTCGTCTGTGCCACTGCAATAGAGAGCACATGTGGAGGTAAAGGTTCCTACCCACAGATAAGACATACCCTGCAGTAAACCACACAGTGTTAAGAAGCAAGACTCCCCATGAGTACATGTCACACATACCCCTGCTGAATGTTAGTCAGATAGGTAATATGCCATATGTGTCACCCTGTGTAACTGTTTGACAGCAGCAGGTACCATCACACCACATGTGTCACAATGGTCAGGGTAGCAGAACAGTATGCTGCTGTAGTCCCAGGGGCAATAGCATATTGTATAGTATTGTATTGTAATGTATTGTATTGTGTTGTATTGTATTGGTATGTTGAGGTGCCTCCTTCGTGGAGTGGAACCACTGCTGCTGTGCACCAGTGTACAGGTACATATCCTGTAGTCAGGCTAGTGTTACATAGCACTTCTATATGTGTGTTTAGTTCCTGTCGGAGTTCATGTAGCATGCAACCGGGGATACCATCCAGTCCCATTCACGTTGTGTATTCTGCTTTCCTGAGGGCGGCTCTCACCTGGACATCTGTGATGACAGGGAGGTTACAGTCAGCTGGGATAACTATGTCTTATTTTGGGGGGAGAGGGAGGGGTGAAACCTGCACTGAACCTGTTTGCCACAATGTTGTCAATATCTGTGGTTTCAGTGAATTATTTGTTGTTGTGTACTAACTATGAGCATAGTGGAGGGATTCTGACCAGGTTGCTAACATAACTGAAGAAGGCCTTGTGGTTATCTGTAGTGTCCCTCTTGATTTCCCTCTCAAAGTTGCTCATGGATGTTTGTATGAGGGAAAATAGATCCGTACTAGTGCTGCTCAGACATGCCTTCCCTTTATGGAATTATGCTCTGTCTTGCAGTAGCTTCCATCTTTTGTAATACAATCTGTCTATGGCTGGGGTCCACCAGACAGGATGCTGTCCCTTTGTGGAGAGTGTCTTGGCCATATATGGGACTGCATGATCCATGCATTCTCGGAGATGTCCGTAGAAAGCATTTGTGAAGGGGTCAGCATTGTGGGTTTTGTCTTCCACTGGCCCAGTGGGCTGAAAGCATACCATGTCACTGTTACAAAGGGTAAAGTTTGCATTTGCAATGTTATTCACTATAGTCGTTTGTGCTGGTGGTGGAGGTGGGATATGTATATCCAGGGCAATTAGTTTGTGGTCAGCTCACAGTAGTTGATGATGTAGCCCATACAGTACCTAGATACAAACCCCCAGAGTGAGGAGGTGCTCTGGACCTGAATCAGTGTTCTGACTGCCGGGGTTTGGTAGTATGTCGTATGGAGTGTGCCAGGTACTGTTGCACAGTTGCTGGCTGAGCACTGATACCTGGCAATTTACATGTGTATCCACCAATAGACGGACAGATGCTATATATGTGAGATATGTCGTATCATAACAGTCGAGTAGCATGTGTAGTAGTTGTGCCAAATTCTGCTGACATATATTGCTGATATCAGGTTATTTCCTTTTTCAGGAACATGGCTCACCCGCGAAATCCAGCATACTCCACAGCTGAGGATGAGGAGATACACCGGAGCCTGGTGCGGGATTATGCAATACTCTTTTCCCGCACCAGCCAGAATCAGCAGGAGAGGGCTGCACTGTGGCAAGACCTGGTCCGTCGGGTAAATGACATAGGCACGCATAATAGGACATATGAGCAGGTACAACATCACTGCAGTGATTTAATCAGAAATGTCTGTCAGCGTGCGTCGGATATCCACAGGCAACAGGTCGCCACAGGTGGTGGGGTGGCTACACATCCCCCACTCACCAGACTGGAGGGACTACTCATGAGTGTAGTGGTTCCAGTATGCCAACAACAACAGCAGCAGACATGCATTATGATGGAGGCTGGAGCCACGCAGCAGCAAGAATATGAGCGTGCAGGTAATATGCCATATGTATAGTTGACTGTTGTGTACACTGGTAGTTAATGCATGTGTGAGGTGTGTCCTTGGTTTGTAGCTGTCATCATAGTATTTAATGTGCAAGTGTGATATCCTCAATATCAGCAGCTGACCTGTGAAAGGCGACTGTTGTACTACTAACCTGTATCATACTCAGTAACAATGGCACAATCGTGCCCACTGACATTAGTTTCCTCACTTTTGCAGGTCCCTCCGGTGTGACAGCAATGCAGCCTATCCATGCTGGTGAGTGTGTATTAACCATACCTTTAATATTCTTGATAGTAATAGTAATATTAGGCTCACTTAGTAGTGCTCTGTGTATGCATGCAGGTGTGTCTGTGTCTGTGTGTTGATATCTCGCATACTGAGTAGTGTGCAACTGTGTGCGTGTGTACTTGTGCACGTGTGCATGTGTGCATGTGTGCACCTGTGCATGTGTGCATGTGTGCACATGTGCATGTCTGGACCTGTGCATGTGTGGATGTGTGCATCACTGGTAATATTGCGTAGACATTGTAAACTGTGTTTCCTGTTTCCCTCCCACAGGTTCTGGTGCTGCTCTGGTGTCATGCAGCAGGGAATCTGAAGCAGGTGCCATGGGTACTGATAATGATGACATCTGTGTAATGGCACAGGAAGGTATGCCAGGGTCCATCATTGGTCAACCGATTGACAGTACACAGCTGTCAACCCCATCAATGCGCACAGTTATCCTGCCAATGCACCCTTTGTCACCAATGTCCCTAGGTGATGGACAGCATACAGTGGGCATTGACCAGGGTAATGTGGTATCTGTGGCACATGTCTCCCCACACAGCAGCCATGGGCATGGCCCTGAGATGGTACCACACAGACAGATGTCCAGGGGTTCTCGTGGGAGCATCCGTGGGCATACTGCCCCTGTCAGACGTGCCCACAGAGGTCTTACAACCTCAGCTATGTTTCAGGCTGTCATGCAGGCACAGTCACGTATGGAACGGTACACCAGACAGGGTCTGAGGGAGATGACAGCATGTCGCACAGCCATGACTGACAGTATGCGTGACATTGCGGCTGCCATCCGTAATTTCACCGATGTCATAGACAGACGTTGTGGGGACATATTAGATCGGTTCCACAACTACATGTCCATGAGCCAGGGTGATGGTGGACGGTTGCGGCGTCGATGTGGGCGTATGCCAGCAACAGCAGCAGCTGGCAGTCATCGCGGACAACAACTGGGCCGCGGCCGCCCCCATAGTGCCAGCAGCAGTCCCAGCAATGCTGGGTCTGTGCTGTCATCAGACCGCCCCAGGAGACCACGTGCACGTGGCTCTGGCCAGGCCCGACAGGGATCTGTGTCCAGTCAACGAACACCTGCTTCTGATGACAGTACCCAGTCTGGGTTTGTACCGGATACGGTCCGTAGCACCCCTGCAAGGCACAGGTACCGTGTCCGTGGCCAGAGACACTGATCTGTATGACCTGGCAGGTACAGTCTGTGGCTGTCCACAAACACCAGTATATGGCAACCATGAGGTGGAACTGTGTGCATCCATACACACATGCGAATTGACAACACCTAGGGCTACCGCATACACGCACACACTGCATCAACATTGCCCCACCTTGTACTGCTGTCCCTCACCAACACACATACACATACATGTCAATTGGTGGTATCGGTGGCTGACTCAGGCATACCAAGTTCACACCCTGTGCATATGATGAAACTGTGCCACCTCCTGCAATCTGTAACATCAGTGCAGGTACAGGTTAACATGTTGCTGATGCACAGGGTGACTACATAGACATGTAGTAATAGTATCATGTTCTTAACTGTACTGTGTGCTGAAATAATTGTGGGTATATCACAGCATGCCTGTTGCAGTAAGGGTATGATTGTCATGTACTGTTGTCTACACCCATGGTAAGTACCATAGTGTATCATCTGCACATGTTGGCATACTGGTGGTAAGGATGTCAACAGAAGGCTACATACATAGGTAGCACAGGGGATAAGGTAATGAAAGTATTAATACGCAATGATGGACATGTAAACTGCAAGTGGCATGTTGCCCACACTGGACTCTGCAATGCGGATGTTTGAGGATGTTGATATGTGTGCAGTACTACACGACTAGTACAGGACACACAGGAGCACCCTAGCACTGCAAGCTCACATCTCATACCATGCTAGATAGCCCCAACACACAGAACTAACTGTCACAGGAGGGAGAGTCCCCATACATGTCAGGGATACTGTGGTGGCAGGCCAGGTAGCATACATGCTACTAAGTATGAAACCACTGAGTGAAGGCTCAGTGTCTGTTATTTGACATGTGTATTACTGCAGGTATGTGCACATGGGTTTCCATCCAGTTACTGTACATCCTGACGGTACATGGTCTGTACACTTGTGTGCGCTGAGACTGGACCCTAGCCATCCGACCTGTGTATTTCCATGTACATGTGCATAGTGCCTGCATATTTGCAGTGTTACCTACTGGAAGTGGTACAGCTTGTTTGTTGTACAATGGACTACATGCAGCCCTGCTTACTGTAGCTTTGTTTGCATGCATGTTTGCTTGCAATTACCCTGGAATACTGATCCCACTTGCAATGCATAGTTACAGAGCTTCTGTGGACTCCTAGTGACATCTGCATAGCTTACTATATGTATGTCCATGTCTCACTTGACAGAACGTCACTGTTTGTCCTAGCGGATCCACCGCAAATGCAACGAAAGACCAGCTCACAAGTGTTCAGCTCTCCAAGAATATCCAGGCCCATAAACGTTCCAAAAGACTTTATTAAACAAGACACTCAACATAAATGAAATAAAAACGTCGACCTAGGTTTCGTTCGAAAAACGAACTTCATCAGAACACATCTGAATACATACTGAGACTTTAAATATAAATGCCTAAGGAACTGATTGGACCTGTTAACCAATGAAATTGAACAACTATGCTCTAATATAAATAGATTGAATAAATTAAATTAAATTAAATTAAGCTAAATTAAAACAGTGGGTTACACCACAAACATTTACCCCTATCATTGCCCATGTGCATAAATTGCTTAAATACCATGTTTTTACTATATTGTGTGATAAACATAAATAATTATGCAAACAAAAATGAATAATAAATGTAAATATAAAAGTAAATGGAATTAAATTGACATTAAACTAAAAATAAATACAACCATCCGCCGGTACCTATAAAAACTCCAGATAAATTTATAATGCATAGTATAGTACATTAAAACATATTATAAAAAATATGTACATTACATATAAATTCCCATTATATAAATTTGCCAATCATAAACCTGTTGTTAAATACAACCATATATATAATCAAATAGGTACATATGTTTCTGCATGTAAAATTACACGTGTAACTCCTATATAATTGTATAATAATTTATGAATTTATATTGTGTTTGTCAACTATATAAATGTGAATATATAAACGATAGAAAAATAAATAAAATATGCATATATACTTGGTAATATAATAAATAACAATAATATGAAAATATGAGATGATTAAAATGTATAAATGACTATATATGTTAATGGGGAGGTAGGTGTATGTATATTATATATACACAAAGGTAATATTAAGAATATATTGATAGATGTAATAAATATTGATAATTGATAATACATGAAAAATAATAAATAATAAAAATATAAAATAATAAAATAAAATTAATAGTAATTCCAATATAGTAGATAATAGTTATGAATGACCAATTTGATTAATTGTAAGGTCTGTTAGTGTCCACTGTATATTATAAAAAATCGATCAATAATATTAGAAATCCCATTCCAGGGTTAAAATTCAGGAAAACATAAAATCCCAATATTAAAATTGGGTGTTGTGTGTGGTACATATATAATATTAGTATTCTTTAAATTATGTATATATAACGTGTGATGTTATTTATTAAACCATTCCATATGTGCACAACCACTAAAACCCCTTAATGCTTTTCATCCATAAAATAGGCTTTATACTGGTAAATTCGTTAAGACCAGGGTTATGGTTGGCATTAAGTAATATCTGTAACTTTAATTCTAACACATCTAAATTATATTTAGTAACCTTCCCTTGTGAATCAAATTGTTGATGAATAATCCCAAAAAACTTAAAAGAATGATTTTGAAATTGATTAATGTGTCTAGCGAGGGCATTTGTTAATTTATTATTCTTAATATTCATTAAATGTTCTTTAACCCTTGCCCTAAGTTGTCTACTAGTTTTGCCTACATAAAATCCCTCACACTGTTGACACTTAGCTATGTAGACAACATTTTTTGTGTGGCAATTGATGTATTGTTTAATCCTCATATTATATCCATTAATAGTTATATTACTATCTGTGTTAATCATATATTTACAGGTTGAACATCTACCACACTTGTGGTTACCCACCGGTTTAAAGGACTCACTAACTGTGTTGTTATTTATACCTTCAAAAATGTCCTTGAAGGAAATGTCCTTCCTAAACACATATTGTATATTTCCTGTAAACATATCCCCCAAAGTTTTGTCTAAACTAATTAATTTCCAATTTTTATTAATTATGTCCTTTATATCTGGAGAAATACCATTAAAAGTGGTAATATATAGGGGAATGTTGTTACGGATAAAATTACCCACTTCAACAGCTGTATTTAAATCATTTCCCTTAGGGGTAAGGTCGTTACTGAGTAAAATGGGTTTATATACACCATTCTTCCTTTTGTATACCACTTCCTTAGCTATGTTTCCACACAATTCAGATGGATAACCCCTATTCACAAATAGGAGACTAATAAATGCAATTTCCTGATTAAAGTCCACTTCCTCGCTGACCATTCTTGCTGCCCTCACCATCTGTCCTTTCACCACTGCTTTTTTCTGATGGTGAGGGTGCCAGCTGTCAAAATGTAGATACGAATTTGAGAAAGTGGACTTTCTATATATGTTGGACACCAACTTTTTGTTAACCTTGTCATAGGTTAACTTAATATCTAAATAATTAATGCTTTCTTCATTAATAGAATGTGTGAATCTTAAAAATGATACATTATTGTTAATATATTTTATAAACCTATCCAAACTGCCTTTATCCCCTTTCCATATAATAAATAAATCATCTAAAAACCGGCCGTAAAATTTAATATATTGGTTAAATTCTGAATTAAACACATAGTTGACCTCCCAAAAGGTTAACACAAAATTGGCAAAACCCGGGGCACAGGCTGCCCCCATGGCTACACCACTAACCTGTTTATAATAAGCCCCGTCGAAAAATATAAAATTGTTTCTTAATACAATCCCCATAAGTTTCACTAAAACATTAATCTTGTTTTGTTCATACAAGTTGGTGTAATGTAATTGTTCCTCCAACCACTCCAATCCTGTATCCTGAGGTATGACTGTGTATAAGTTGCACACGTCCAAGGTGACAAAAATATCATTAATTTGCAACTCTACATCCTTAATTTTACCCAAAAAGTCCCAAGAGTCCTTGAGGATGTAAGAAAAAAATGCAATTCCTGGCTTTAAATGGTAGTCCAAATATTTACTAATAAAATTTGTCTTACTCCGCTTGCCATCTACTATTGGTCTAAACATTAGGTTGTCCAACCCTTTATGGATTTTGGGGATGCCAAAAATACCACTGATCACAGGAAATTCATTCTGTAAAAATTGCCATTCTTTTTCATCCAATTCACCTTGATAAAGCATATCAAAAAGTGTGGTATCTATCCTCCTATTGGCTATATTAATCTCATTTCTACTAACCTCTATGTATGTGTCATCCACTAACATAGTATTCATGTAGGATACGTAATCATTGTTATCCACTATCACAATGCCATTGCCCTTATCGGGCTTCATAACTCTGATGTTCCTCATAGCCAAAATCCTGCCTAAATTAAGTTCCTCCTGTTTGGATAAATTATTCTTTTTACCAGTTTTCCGATCATATTTGTAATAGGCATCCCTAAAATCATTTTCAGTGACCTTTTCAAACATTGCTATTTTATCATTCATAGGAGGATTATAGGTACTGGGTTTGGACAACCCGTTGTTTTCAATCCCTACATTACCCCAAGTGTTACTCTGATATAATATTTTCAAATTTAATTTTCGGGTAAATAACTTCAAATCTATTATGCTGTTAACTAAATTTCCCCTCCTTTTGGGTACAAAACTAAACCCCTTAGAGAACAATTCTACACAGTCTCTGTCCAATAAATGATTAGTGTAATTGTATAACTTAAAGTCGCCGTTATCGTTCTCGACAACCGTTGGTTTAAAGAACAACCCACATCCTTTGTTTTTACCTAAAATTGAAGGGTCGTTAATCTGAGTGTGCCCTTCATTGTCTACTATAGAAATAATATTTGGCTCATTAACATTCTCAATATTATTTAAATTCACCTCAGTCGATGCCCCTGTTTTCTCTTGTTGTTCATGGTCATAAATTGATAAATTCAACAAAAAATCACTAGTACTCATAATGTTTGATAATGCATCCCCATGGGCAGCCACACATGTACATGAATAACCCCTTACTATATCACTGTCGCTACCCAATCCCGGGTCACAGTGGTTACAAATGCATGTTAAAGCATTAGGCTCACTTGCGTCAACCGTTAAATTCTGGTTGTCACCACCTAAAAATGTTGAAAACATTAAAAAATTATTGTCCTTGATGTCTAGACTTCCTGAAATATTATTTAGACTTTCATTAACACCGTCCAAATAAATAGTGCTTGATGGAAAATTGTCATTAGTATCAGGGACACTAGCTTGTGCTCCACACGCTTGAAGGGTACCTGTGTCATTCCGTCTAAAACGCTGTAAAATTAAAGGTCGAGTCAAGTCGGCCATACTACACTCATCCGTATTCCAAATTGTGTAACCAGAAGACACCCCTGTAGTGCTAACCTCGTGTGTTGGCAAGTTATGTATACCAATGTCACGGTCCAAACAGTCACTGGTACCTATGATAGCCAATTGATCAGAAAAAACATGCCGACCAATAGTCTCTTGTTCGCATGGTGTTTGATGATGAAAAACGCCATCATTCACAGTTAGTGGAGAATCCCTGATGTTAAACAAAAATGAACCGGCATAACCCGTGTTGTCAATGTTACAACTCGAAGCACTATTACATTCACAGATAGTTCTAATATGACATGTCTCGTGTTGAACTGGCAAAAGTGAACATGTAACAGAGTCAAAAGGCTTACCCAAAACCTCAAACTGGGGGACGCCATCGGCTACTTGCGCGCCCCCCATCCGTTTTTTTGTGTTTGATAATTAAACCTCACATTTTTCTCCGGATCCCTTCTGGAGCGAACAGCTGACGCGTCGGGTTGTTCATCTTCTTCAAATTGATGTTGTTCTTTGAGTCTCTTTGATCTTCTCAACGAGTCGCCCTCTCTTGCCTCCTCTCCTTGTCCGAAAACATAACTCTCGTTTTGTAAGGGGGATGTGATGTCATCCAATGCATCAAGACGATTGGTGCTCACTTCCGGTCTCCCCCTATCGGCATTGTTTCTTGTCGGTTTAGATTTTGGGTACACTAAACCGGAAGAGTATACCTTTGTATCCCTTTTGATTTTAAGTTGTTTCTTTTCATAAAGGGTATTGCAACTGTATTCAACATCCTTAATCACATTTGCGTAATTATTGTAATATTGGTCAAAAAGTAAGTCCTCACTAATGGAACTATTGAGTCGTTCCAAATCTGACAAAAGTAAGTCTATTTTCTTCTGGTTGTATTTAATCATAATTTCCATGAGTGCAATCCCGGTATTGTTGAATAACTTGTGCAGCTCGTCCAACATATCCGGTTCTTGCTCACTGCCATTAGGATAACGCCACAATCTTAGTCCTTTGGGGACAATCCCCAATTCTATATTCCTCCGTAAATATCCGTTCTCCATTTGGGTTCTTTTTAATTTAAATAATTTGACTTCAAAGGTTTTCAACCATTCACGCATATTACCTTTCATCCGCTTATTGACCACACCTGTAGCCTGAGTTTGAGAATTGAAGGAATACTGGTTGACCTTCCAGAATTCACTATTGACAGGCTCCGGTAGTATATTCACTCTAGTGGCGTGAAAGGTTTGCCCACTGGATATACCTTGGGTGCCGGTCGTGGTCGGTGCTGTGGGCGGTGTTACTTGTGTCAGGGGTAACCCCAAACTGCTACCGAGATCTGTGCTGGCAACATAGGTAGTCATAAGCTTGTTAATAATGGTGGAATGTTGTTTGAGCTGCTCATTCATTTCTTTGAGTAGTGCAGCCACGTCGATTGTTTCACCTTCGTCCTCCATGACACACACCAAAACCAGGAAATAAATATACCAAGTATATAGCCACTGAAGGTGTCACCAATCTAAGCGGATCCACCGCAAATGCAACGAAAGACCAGCTCACAAGTGTTCAGCTCTCCAAGAATATCCAGGCCCATAAACGTTCCAAAAGACTTTATTAAACAAGACACTCAACATAAATGAAATAAAAACGTCGATCTAGGTTTCGTTCGAAAAACGAACTTCATCAGAACACATCTGAATACATACTGAGACTTTAAATATAAATGCCTAAGGAACTGATTGGACCTGTTAACCAATGAAATTGAACAACTATGCTCTAATATAAATAGATTGAATAAATTAAATTAAATTAAATTAAGCTAAATTAAAACAGTGATAATATTGAGAATGTTAATGAGCCAAATATTATTTCTATAGTAGACAATGAAGGGCACACTCAGATTAACGACCCTTCAATTTTAGGTAAAAACAAAGGATGTGGGTTGTTCTTTAAACCAACGGTTGTCGAGAACGATAACGGCGACTTTAAGTTATACAATTACACTAATCATTTATTGGACAGAGACTGTGTAGAATTGTTCTCTAAGGGGTTTAGTTTTGTACCCAAAAGGAGGGGAAATTTAGTTAACAGCATAATAGATTTGAAGTTATTTACCCGAAAATTAAATTTGAAAATATTATATCAGAGTAACACTTGGGGTAATGTAGGGATTGAAAACAACGGGTTGTCCAAACCCAGTACGTATAATCCTCCTATGAATGATAAAATAGCAATGTTTGAAAAGGTCACTGAAAATGATTTTAGGGATGCCTATTACAAATATGATCGGAAAACTGGTAAAAAGAATAATTTATCCAAACAGGAGGAACTTAATTTAGGCAGGATTTTGGCTATGAGGAACATCAGAGTTATGAAGCCCGATAAGGGCAATGGCATTGTGATAGTGGATAACAATGATTACGTATCCTACATGAATACTATGTTAGTGGATGACACATACATAGAGGTTAGTAGAAATGAGATTAATATAGCCAATAGGAGGATAGATACCACACTTTTTGATATGCTTTATCAAGGTGAATTGGATGAAAAAGAATGGCAATTTTTACAGAATGAATTTCCTGTGATCAGTGGTATTTTTGGCATCCCCAAAATCCATAAAGGGTTGGACAACCTAATGTTTAGACCAATAGTAGATGGCAAGCGGAGTAAGACAAATTTTATTAGTAAATATTTGGACTACCATTTAAAGCCAGGAATTGCATTTTTTTCTTACATCCTCAAGGACTCTTGGGACTTTTTGGGTAAAATTAAGGATGTAGAGTTACAAATTAATGATATTTTTGTCACCTTGGACGTGTGCAACTTATACACAGTCATACCTCAGGATACAGGATTGGAGTGGTTGGAGGAACAATTACATTACACCAACTTGTATGAACAAAACAAGATTAATGTTTTAGTGAAACTTATGGGGATTGTATTAAGAAACAATTTTATATTTTTCGATGGGGCTTATTATAAACAGGTTAGTGGTGTAGCCATGGGGGCAGCCTGTGCCCCGGGTTTTGCCAATTTTGTGTTAACCTTTTGGGAGGTCAACTATGTGTTTAATTCAGAATTTAACCAATATATTAAATTTTACGGCCGGTTTTTAGATGATTTATTTATTATATGGAAAGGGGATAAAGGCAGTTTGGATAGGTTTATAAAATATATTAACAATAATGTATCATTTTTAAGATTCACACATTCTATTAATGAAGAAAGCATTAATTATTTAGATATTAAGTTAACCTATGACAAGGTTAACAAAAAGTTGGTGTCCAACATATATAGAAAGTCCACTTTCTCAAATTCGTATCTACATTTTGACAGCTGGCACCCTCACCATCAGAAAAAAAGCAGTGGTGAAAGGACAGATGGTGAGGGCAGCAAGAATGGTCAGCGAGGAAGTGGACTTTAATCAGGAAATTGCATTTATTAGTCTCCTATTTGTGAATAGGGGTTATCCATCTGAATTGTGTGGAAACATAGCTAAGGAAGTGGTATACAAAAGGAAGAATGGTGTATATAAACCGATTTTACTCAGTAACGACCTTACCCCTAAGGGAAATGATTTAAATACAGCTGTTGAAGTGGGTAATTTTATCCGTAACAACATTCCCCTATATATTACCACTTTTAATGGTATTTCTCCAGATATAAAGGACATAATTAATAAAAATTGGAAATTAATTAGTTTAGACAAAACTTTGGGGGATATGTTTACAGGAAATATACAATATGTGTTTAGGAAGGACATTTCCTTCAAGGACATTTTTGAAGGTATAAATAACAACACAGTTAGTGAGTCCTTTAAACCGGTGGGTAACCACAAGTGTGGTAGATGTTCAACCTGTAAATATATGATTAACACAGATAGTAATATAACTATTAATGGATATAATATGAGGATTAAACAATACATCAATTGCCACACAAAAAATGTTGTCTACATAGCTAAGTGTCAACAGTGTGAGGGATTTTATGTAGGCAAAACTAGTAGACAACTTAGGGCAAGGGTTAAAGAACATTTAATGAATATTAAGAATAATAAATTAACAAATGCCCTCGCTAGACACATTAATCAATTTCAAAATCATTCTTTTAAGTTTTTTTGGGATTATTCATCAACAATTTGATTCACAAGGGAAGGTTACTAAATATAATTTAGATGTGTTAGAATTAAAGTTACAGATATTACTTAATGCCAACCATAACCCTGGTCTTAACGAATTTACCAGTATAAAGCCTATTTTATGGATGAAAAGCATTAAGGGGTTTTAGTGGTTGTGCACATATGGAATGGTTTAATAATTAACATCACACGTTATATATACATAATTTAAAGAATACTAATATTATATATGTACCACACACAACACCCAATTTTAATATTGGGATTTTATGTTTTCCTGAATTTTAACCCTGGAATGGGATTTCTAATATTATTGATCGATTTTTTATAATATACAGTGGACACTAACAGACCTTACAATTAATCAAATTGGTCATTCATAACTATTATCTACTATATTGGAATTACTATTAATTTTATTTTATTATTTTATATTTTTTATTATTTATTATTTTTCATGTATTATCAATTATCAATATTTATTACATCTATCAATATATTCTTAATATTACCTTTGTGTATATATAATATACATACACCTACCTCCCCATTAACATATATAGTCATTTATACATTTTAATCATCTCATATTTTCATATTATTGTTATTTATTATATTACCAAGTATATATGCATATTTTTATTTATTTTTCTATACGTTTATATATTCACATTTATATAGTTGACAAACACAATATAAATTCATAAATTATTATACAATTATATAGGAGTTACACGTGTAATTTTACATGCAGAAACATATGTACCTATTTGATTATATATATGGTTGTATTTAACAACAGGTTTATGATTGGCAAATTTATATAATGGGAATTTATATGTAATGTACATATTTTTTATAATATGTTTTAATGTACTATACTATGCGATTATAAATTTATACGGAGTTTTTATAGGTACCGGCGGATGGTTGTATTTATTTTTAGTTTAATGTCAATTTAATTCCATTTACTTTTATATTTACATTTATTATTCATTTTTGTTTGCATAATTATTTATGTTTATCACACAATATAGTAAAAACATGGTATTTAAGCAATTTATGCACATGGGCAATGATAGGGGTAAATGTTTGTGGTGTAACCCACTGTTTTAATTTAGCTTAATTTAATTTAATTTAATTTATTCAATCTATTTATATTAGAGCATAGTTGTTCAATTTCATTGGTTAACAGGTCCAATCAGTTCCTTAGGCATTTATATTTAAAGTCTCAGTATGTATTCAGATGTGTTCTGATGAAGTTCGTTTTTCGAATGAAACCTAGGTCGACGTTTTTATTTCATTTATGTTGAGTGTCTTGTTTAATAAAGTCTTTTGGAACGTTTATGGGCCTGGATATTCTTGGAGAGCTGAACACTTGTGAGCTGGTCTTTCGTTGCATTTGCGGTGGATCCGCTTAGATTGGTGACACCTTCAGTGGCTATATACTTGGTATATTTATTTCCTGGTTTTGGTGTGTGTCACTGTTTGTCCTGTTCACATGTATGTTGCCTGGGACACATTGCATATGACTTACCTGGCATTTGTCCATGTGAGCAGTCATATATGCCACTGCTAACTAATCACAGGCACTACACCCTCACATACTCATCTTCTGTTGAACCACCTGCTTCGCTAGGGACGGCTTGCACCTGTCACCCCAGGGCTTTTGGATATTGGCAAAGGCTCTTGCTACCCCCATAGTGCCTTTGTTAGGCAAGGCTTAAATGGCACACCCACCTTCATAGATATCACAAGGGATAAGAAACTAAGAGTAATGCTACTCAACGCCAGAAGTCTAAACCTCAAGATGCATGCACTCGAAACTCTCCTTAGCATGGAGAACATTGATATCTGTGCAGTAACAGATACCTGGTTCAGGGCTACTGAGAGCACCCCAGCACTACCAGGTTATACCTCATACCATGCTTTTCAGCCCCAAATCTTGGACCGAACCACAAAAGGAAGGGGAGTATTGATATTCATCAAAGATACCCACACCTCCAGCTTGGTGGCAAAGCACCAAGCATCAGAGACTATCCATGTGCAACTAACAATGGGTAAAACTGCCTTCCAGGTTATAGCCTGCTACAGACCACCGTCCCAAACCCAAGAAACGCACTCAGCCTTCCTGAGAACAGTGGAAAATATGAAGGTCTCTCCAAACACCATTATAGTGGGCGACTTCAACTACCCAAACATAGACTGGGAGCATGACTCTAGCTCCAACACCCTAGCCCAAAGATTCCTAGAATATATGAACTCAAATTCTATGGAACAACTTGTTACCACTCCCACAAGAAGGGAAAACATACTGGTCCTGATCATCACCAACATGGGGACTCTATGCTCCAGACCAGAAGTGTATCCCTCACTGGTAAGATCAGACCATAAACTAATCTCACTGGATATTCACATCCCGACCCCACCCCCTGCCCAGAAAACCACAGTGAACAACTTCTCTAAAGCAAATTCACACTCCTCAAAACTGAGGTGGAAACCTTCAAAGCCCCTGGGCCTGTGGAAAATATGGACCACACCGCAGATTCCTCTATAAACGCATTCTGTGGACACCTTCAGGAATGCATGGATCATGCGATCCCGAATAAAACCAAGACCCAATCCTCCAAAGGCAGACGTCCTGTCTGGTGGACCCCAGCCATAAACAAACTATACAATAGAAGGAGGAAGCTACTAAATGATACAGCAAAATCCCGAAAAGGGAGGGCATCACTGATCAGTATTAGCAAAAAACTATGGGCACTCATAAGATTGTCTAAGGCCAGCTTCGAGAGAAAATTGCACAGGACACTAAGCATCATCACAAGGCTTTCTTTAGTTATGTTAGGAACCTGGGTGGTAATTCCCAGATATGCTCAGAGGTAGTCCAAAATGTCAATAGAAACACCAAACCCACAGACATTGCCAACATCCTAGCTGACAGGTTCAACGCAAACCCCCCCTCCACACCGAAAGGGCAAATATTTATCCCAGCAGAGTGCTGCCCCCCTGACATCTCAGATGCTCAGGTAAGAGCCGCCCTCTCCAAAGCAATACACACTGCATCAATGGGACCAGACAGTGTCCCGGGCTGTGTCCTACATGAACTCCAAGAAGAGCTACACCCAAACATAAAACTACTGTTCAATCCCAGCCTTACTACAGGATATGTGGCCAAAGAGTGGCGTACAGCAACAGTGGTCCCTCTACAGAAAGGTGGTGCCTCAACGGATCCTGGACACTATTGCCCCATAAGCCTGACTAGCTTGGTCTGCAAAGCTATGGAAAGGATCATCATGGACCTCATAAATAAAGATATTGGGGACCTACAGACACTGGATCATACCCAGTTTGGCTTTGTTAAGGGCAGATCCTGCCTCATAAACCTGGTTGATTTCTTTGAAACAGTCACCAAGGCCATTGACGAGGGGAAGGTGGTCCACACAGCCTACCTGGACCTCGCAAAAGCCTTCGATACAATACCCCACTCGGGCATTCTAGAGAAGCTCACCAGCTTAAATATAAACCCCTATGTCACTAGATGGATTGCACACTGGCTCAAGGACAGAACCCACATGGTTAGAATTGCTGGAGCCATGCCAGACTCCAAACCAGTTACAAGTGGTGTCCCACAAGGCTCAGTCCTGGGACCTTTCTTGTTCGGTATATATTTATCGGAGGTACAGGCCAACAGGAAGGACTGTGGCTGACCAAATTCACAGATGACTGCAAACTGGCCGCCATAATCGACTCTCCAGCCGACAGAAGCATCCTCCAAAAGGGCCTCATAGAAACAGACAACTTGTGCCAAAGCCATGGCCTCAAGCTGAATGCCAAAAAGTGTATAGTCATCCCCTTTGGCAAAAACAAAGTGCCCACAAAGTACCACGTAGGTGGTAATCCATTAAGTACAGAAGAAGTAATTAGGGACCTGGGGACCCAAGTTGATAGCAATCTCTCATTTGACAACCACGTGGCCAAAGTGGTTAGAAAAACATTTTATATAGGCCACCTCATCATGAAGGGATTCACATCTAGATCAGGGGAGGACATCGTGCCTCTTTACTCATCCCTCATCAGGCCTATAATTGAGTACAATGCTCCTGTTGGGATGTACCTTACCAGACACCTGCAGCAACTGGAAAGACCCCAAAAGTACCTCACCAAGAGGATCAAAGGGCTCAAACAGATGCCATATGCTGACCGGTTAAAGAAACTCCAGCTCTACTCAGTGGCATACCACCTGTTCAGAGGCAATCTGTGCCTGATGTATAAAGCCATGTCAAACCCGGAATTAATGGGCATGCTGCACCTCAGAATATCCAAATCCCATCGAGCTACACGGAGACTTGAACCTCAGCACTGAAATAAATAGGACATGCTGGAGGGACAGATTCATAACCCAGAGGCTCCCTTCACTCTGGAATAAAATCCCAGTCCAGGTTAGGCAGAGTCCCTCATTGACTCTCTTCAAGAGGAATCTTGATGAGTGGATGGGACATCGTAGGTTTACCCCGGGTATCACTTTTGTGTCACTGTTAGACAGAGGCACAGTATACTAACCTCGAAAAAGGGCATAGCAAGATAAATTTACAATGGATGGCGACAGCCAAACACATTCTGGCTAGGTTTATAAATGCCCTAGGGCAGATAGCCTAGTATGAACCTATGAACCTATGTACCTTGTTCCCCATTGGCCCTATGTGCTGTTAATTACCATGGCAATCACAATACTATGGTAGCATGTGCAAAGGTCAGTTGTCAGTCACCTCTATGGTACAGTTGTGGAATATGTGGGTCATGTGGCACAGCTGCCACATGTACACAGTCAACCCTCTCCCCTACACATGGACGTACAACACATGTATGAGATGGAACCACATAGCCAAACTGGGGACTAAGCACTCTGAACCCAGTACTGGCATAACCTGTCAGGTGGCATGAAATACTACAGTGACTACAATACCAGTCTGATGTAGACCTACACTGACAGCAATACAAGCATGTGAACACACTGGGCCATTTGTGGAGCCTAAGAATAGCATCCTGCCTGAGCGGCAGACACCTCTGCAGCTGACATACAGGCATACGTTATGCCAGAACACATCATGCATAACACATAGCACACAAATCCTGTGTGCCAAACAGTCACAGCCTCTACGGATAGATAACACACCTGCTACAGTTGTGTTAGGTACCTTTATTGTCCGGTACAGTGAGGTCACGCTCACCAGGCTGGACAAGGTGAAGGTCACAGTGATATACCCGTGGGGCACTATGGTCCACCACATAACACAAGCATACAGGTCAGTCAGAGGCATGGACACATATGACTCAGTCATTGTCCATGCCAGTATGGCTGACCTGTGATGTACCTCCCTGGACTACATGATAGGGAACATGGAAGGGCTCTCTGAGCATGTGGCACAGGCTGGTATGACCCTGACCTTGGTTGGCATCATACCCTCACCAGGAATGCTGACGTATTACTGAATGCTGATGAATTACTGTAGCTACAACACCCTAGCTGAAAGGTTCCTAGCATGTAGTCACTGCATTGCTATGGAACAACTTGTTACCACTCCCACAACAGGTGAAAACATGCAGCACCTGTTCATCAACAACATGTAGACTATATGCCCCAGACCAGATGTGTATCCCTCACTGCTAGGTTGATACCATCTACATATCACACTGTATATACACATACCACATGCAGCACCCGCACAGAAGACCACAGTCATAATGTTATCCAGTGCAAATACCATGTATTCACATGTGGCAGGCGTCAGACATGGTAACTATTGAAGGTCACAGGTACATATGTGTATTTGGCACACACATACATCATCTGTGTCCATTGCCATTACTGGTTTAATTGATGTCATGCATTATTGTGAACAACAACCCACACACATGGGCATTCTGTGTGACAAAAACACGTGGCATGTCTGGAATCCAATGCCATAACTAACTGTGCTATGACAGTAGTGAGAGACACAGTAGCAGAGCGTGCTATTTGCATTACTGGGAGATTTGCCCTCTTCTGCTGTACTTGTAGGGTGCTGACATCATCTCTGTGTAGAGATTGGAATATGCAGCAGCTGGTGTGTTGTACTGGTTGGCAAAAGGGTCAGTTCTCTCACACATGTAATTGCACACACACTACTTTCACCCTCTCCCACACACACTTGCTATTTGCAGGATTCAAACCCCTACCTAACTATGTTATGACACCCGAGACGGACGCATTAGCAGAGCGCGCTATTCGCATTACTAGGAGATTTCCCTTCTCCTGCTGTACTTATAGGGTGCTGACATCATCAGTGTTTAGAAAGGGGAATGTGCATCCTGTAGTGTGTTCTCCTAGTTGCCAAAAGGGACATTTCTTTCATACAGACTTGCACACACACTGACCCCCTCCACACACACTGAGCATTTGCAGGATTCAAACCCCTACCTAACTATGTTATGACACTCGAGACGGACGCATTAGCAGAGCGTGCTGTTCACATTACTGGGAGGTTTCCCTTCTCCTGCTGTACTTATAGGGTGCTGACATCATCAGTGTTTAGAAAGGGGAATGTGCATCCTGTAGTGTGTTTTCCCAATTGCCAAAAGGGACATTTCCCTCACACAGACTTGCACACACACCAACCCCACTCACCCACACACACACACACACACACACACACACACACACACACACACACACACACTGAGCATTTGCAGGATTCAAACCCCTACCTAACTATATTATGACACTTGAGAGATACGCATTAGCAGAGCGCACTATCCAAATTACTGGGCATCTGTTCTGCACCTGCAGTATTTATAGGGTGCTGACATCATTATTTCTACAGAGGTATGTACATCTAGTACTACCTGTCAGGTGGGGGATAGCATATATATGCATTTGCAGCCACCTACGTCAGGGTCAGATATGCACATCGCACTGGCAGGTTATGTTTTATACCATGCTTCGTGACCACAGGACCTGTAACACACAACACAACCAGTCCTGACCACCTTTCCCACATCCAGGACACACACTTTGCTTCCCTGGGAACAGTGCCAAAATATGCAGGTGTTCACATACACCATTCCAGTTGTTAACGTCAGGTACAGGCATATTGTGTGTGGGAACTACTCAGGCCTCTACAACATTACCCTACAGCCACTACAATTTGTGAGTCCATGTGCTATGGCAGAACCACTCACCACAGCCACAAGGGGGAATACATATTGCACCTGACCATCTACAACATGGGTACTCACTGTTCCACACCAGAGGTAGACCACCATTGTTGATATCTGACTATACCCACCTTTCCCTGGCCATCCATATCCCATCCCCACCCCAGGCAAGGTTGTCACTGCAAACAAACTGTATTTATCAAAGCAGACTTTACACTTGTGAAGACTGGGGTTGAAGACTTCAAAGGACCCATGCTGGGGGAGTATAGAGGCCACTCTGCATAATCCTTGACAATTGCATTCTATGAGCATGTGGAAGGTTTGCATTGATCATGCTATCCCAAATATACCCATGACTGCTCCACAACAGGACACCTGTCAGATGTACACCAGCCATATATGAGCTGTCCAACAGACAGAGTGAGCTAATACATTGCAGAGCAGTAGCCCACAGAGGGAGGACATCTCTGAACAGTACCGGCACGACATTTCAATCCCTCATAATCATCACGACACAGTGTTGACAGTGAAATTGTCCAGACAATGCAGATAAGGCTCCCCTCAGTCTGTTATTGACGCCCACTTACTGTTAGAGGTCCTCAGCAACCCTCTTCCAGCACACACCAACAACATGGCTGTGGCTTAGCAAATTCAAACCCTGGGATCTCCACTGTGTCCCTGCTGGACAGAGGCACAGCACACTAGCCTCACACGGTGCCTTATGTGACCTACTTTACAGTGGCACAGTAGCCTACTGTACTGGGGAGGCAGACGCCAAGCAAACTCTGGCTAAGCTGTCATTCCCTATGGCAAACAGCCTAGTGTTGACCTCTACACCCATATGTTTAATTGTCAGATGCACATTATTTGTTGCTGATAGACTGTTTGCAGGTCTTTATTGCCATAGCATTCCCTGTTTGTATGAACAACTTGTGTATCTGTGGAAGATGTTTGCATATGGGAGGGATCCACTATATCACGTATGTCTCTGTAGTCATTAAACTGTGTGCACTGGGCAGATTGCTGTAATGTGGTTGGTTCATGGAATAACACGTACAAATACCAGATATGTGTGGCCAACTGCTAAACTGAGATTTGGCCTAAGTGTGTGAGCATGCCCAGTTCAGCCTTCCCATGGCATGTTGTCTGACATATGTTTCATTTATCAAAGTGTGCGAGCATGCCCAGTGTGAGCTTTCCATATGTTGAACTCTGCAGCCCACCACATTTGTGGATGAGTGTGAACTTCAACAAATATCTCCCGTTTATGGTTGTGTGTTGTGTCATGTTGTGTAGTTACTGTCCAACTGCTTTGTGTGTGAACACAACAGGGATTATACTGTGCCTGCAGGGTTTGCATGGGATACTTTGTATACAGTTGTCAACATCCTTTCATACTGACCTAACACTGTAGTACCGTATAGTGTACTGGTTCAGTACTTTCACTGTGGTGGACAGTATCCTGGGCTTTAGTCCTATCACTGCTTTACAGTTCCATAGTGAGCACAACAGCCTGGTTAGGGGCCAGTTGTGCACATCTGACCATGTTGCATTATGTTCAGATATGAACTACTTAAACCAGGCTTGTCCAACATTGGTAGTGTATTCCACAACATAGGTGTACATTTGCAAACACTAGCGATGTGCCTTAGGCCATTTCTAATGCTAGTCGGAGAGTGTGTTTGTCCTTCGACACACATTGTAAGTGGAGTTTGCCATGACATATGTCATGGTTAGTATACTGTGCCTCCATCTACCTGTGACATATAACAGTGATACCCAGGGTAAACCTACCATCTCCCATCCACTCATCAAGATTCCTCTTGAGGAGAATCGATGAGTGACTCTATTTATAACCTGTACTGGGAGTTTACTCATGAGTGGGGGTGGCTTCTGTGTTATGGATCATGCAGTACAGCTTGTCCTATGTATGTCAGTGCTGGGGTTCAGGTCTCTCATGTGCATAGCTCACTGCCATTCAGATTGTACAAGGTGCAGCATGTTTATTGATTCCAGCTTGGACATGGCTTTATACATCAGGCACAGCTTGCCTCTGGGTGGGCAGTATGGCAGTGTGTGTAGCTGCACTTTGTTTAATCAGGCAACACATGGCATCTGTTCAAGCTCTTTGATACTCCTGGTGAGGTACTGTTGGGGACTTTACAGTTGATGGAGGTGTCTGCTGAGGTACATCCCACAGGGGCTATTGTAGTCAATTGTAACGCTGATGAAGGATGACTGCAGAGCCACAATGACCTCCCCTTATCTAGATCTGACAACCTTCATGATTAGGTGGGTATATGGTATGTTTCTGTAAACACTACAGCCACATGTTTGTCCAATGCAGGATATCTATCACCTTGTGTCCCCAGGTCTCTCATTACATGTTAAGTATTTAATGGGTTAACACCTATGTGGTAATTGGTGGGCACTTACTGTATATCCATGGGGGTTGACTATACACTTTTCTGCAATTAGCTTGCTGACATGGCTATGGCACCAGTTGTCTGTTTCTATGTGGCCCTTTTGTGGGATGCTTGTGTCAGCTGGAGGGTCAGATATGGTGGGCAGTTTGTAGTCCTCTGCAAACATGTTCAGACACAGTCCTTCCATGTTGGCCTGTACCTATGGGACATATATACCAAACGAGGGAAGTCCCAGGACCAAGCCTTGTGGGATGCCAGTTATATCTGGTTTGTAGTCTGACATGGCTGCAGCATGTCTGACCATGTCAGTTCTGTCCTTGGTCTGGTTTGCAACCCCTCTACTGACATAGGGGTTTATATTTAAGATGGTGAGCATATCTATAATGAACACATAGAGTATTGTATGGAAGCCTTTGCAAGGTCCAGCTACGCTGTGTGGACCACATTGCCCTCATCAATGACCTTAATGACTGTTTCAAATGAGTAAAACATGTTTAGGGGCAGGATCTGCACTTAAGGAATCCATACTGGGTAGGGTCCGGTGTCAATAGGTCCCCAATATCTTTATGTCTGCGGTACATGCTGATCCTTTCCATAGCTGTGCAGACCAAGCTTCTCAGGATTCTGGGGTGGTAGTTTTCAGTATCCATTCAGGCAACACCTTTGTTGAGAACGACCACTGTTGTTGTACACTGCTGTTTGGGTACATATCCTGTGGTAAGGCTGACATTGAGCAGTAGTGTGATTTGGCATTCCATTCTTCTTGGAGTCCATGTTGGACTCAGCCCAGGACACCATCTCATACCATTGCTGCTGTGTGTTTTGCTTTTTAGATGCTGGCTGTTACCTCAGCATCTGCAATGTCAGGGGGGCAGCAGTCTTCTGGGATAGATATTTTGCATTCTGGGGGGGGGGGGTTTGCACTGCACCTGTCAGGATGCATGTTGGCAATATGGGTGTGTGTTTGGTATGTTGTTTGTAATATTTGTGTGATTCAGAGCATATCTGTGAATTCCCAACACGGTTCCTACCATCAGTTGAGGAAGCCTTGGGATTATCCTTAGTGTTCTGTACAATTTGTATCTTCATAGGTTCATAGGTTTATACTAGGCTATCCACCCTAGGGCATTTGTAAGCCTAGCCAGAGTGTGTGTGGCTTTCGCCACCCCTTGCTATGTGAATATTATGGCCATTTATGATTTGTTTTGCTGTGCCTCTGTCTGGACGTGACACAGTAAAGACCCCCAGTGTAAATCTACGATCATCCATCCACTTGGCAAGATTCCTGTTGAAGAGTGTCAGTGAGGGGCTCTGCCTAACATGGAGTGGGATTCTGTTCCAGGGTGTGGGGAGCCTCTGGGTTATGTATCTGTCCCTCCATCACATCCTATTTCATTATGTGTTGAGGTTGACATCTCTCACTCTCACAGCTCCGATGGCTTTGAGTTTTCTGGGGTGGAGCATGTCCATTACTCCTGTGTTGGACATGGCCTTGTACAACGGACATACAATGCCTCTGTGTAGGCGGTATGTGACTGTATTCAGCTGGGGTGTCTACAGCCAGGCAGCATATGACATATATTTGAGACCCTTTATCCACTTGGTGAGGTACCTTTGAGGTCTTTCTAACTGCTGCAGGTGTCAGGTAAGGTACATCCCAAATGAGGCATTGTACTAGATTATGGGTCTGATAAGAGAACAGTATAGGGGCACAATGACCTCTGTTGACGTAGATGTGAATCCTTTCATGATACGGTGTCCAATATAGACAGTCTTCCTAGCCACATTGGCAATGTGAGTGTCACATAACAGGTAACTGTCCACTTGTGTCCCTAGGTCCCTGATTACTCCTTCCATACATAATGGTTTACCACCTATGTGGTAATTTGTGAGTACCTTGTTTGGTATTTGGTGGGACATTCATACTGTCCAGTGTCTTCAGGACGGCTGGGTGGGGTTCCTGTGTGTGAGAGTGTGGTCTGTAGCATGCTACAGACTGTACGGCAGTCTTGCCTATGGTTAGTTGCACATGGGTGGACTCCAATGCCTTGTGCATTGTCAGTTACCTGGACGTATGGGTGTCTGTGCTGAATATGGATACTCACACTCCTTTTATGTTTTGTTCCAGGTTTTGGGGCCATAACGCATGATATGTGGTATAACCTGGTAGTGCTGGTGTGCTGTCAGGAGGCTTGCAGCAGGTTTCTGTCACTGCACAGACATCGATGTTCTCCATACTGGGGAGGGCCTCGGGAGCATGCATATTGAGGTTTACATATCTGGCATTGGTCAGCATTACCCTTATGTTTCTTTCCACTTATGTTTTCTAGGGTGGTGGGTTAGTCTTTTCAGCCTTGCCTACAGAAGGCTCTATGGAGGTGGCAAAAGCCTTATCCAATATCCAGATGCCCAGGGGTAACAGGTGCAAGCCATCCCTGGAACAGCTGCGTGGCTTGTCAAGCATGACATCCCAAGCAGACAGACATTGGATCCCCTTGGAATGACACCAGTAATTGTGCCACTTGTTATAACTGATCATTCTGTGTTTGTACTGTGGCATCATTCTTGGTGAGGGTAGGATGCTGCGAACGGTCAGTGTCATACCGGCCTGGGCTACATAATCGGAGAGCTCATCTATGTCTCTTTTCATGTAGTCCGGGGAGGTACATCTCAGGTCATTCACACCAGCATGGACTATGACTGCATCATATTTCTACTTGCTTTGGGGTGACCTGCATACTTGTGTTATGTGGCGTATTGTAACAGCCTACAGGCAGCTTACTGTACCCTTTCCCTTGTTCAGTCTGGTGTGCGGGACAGCAGCGTGTCTCACTATGGAGTCACCTATTACAACTGTATCAGGCATGTTGTTTCTCCTTCTGGCCTGTGACTGTTTGGCACACCAGCTTTGTGTACTATGTGTTGCATGTGCTATGTTTGGAGGTTGTATGATTGGGTGTCTGCTTTGGAGGCCTCTGTTGGTGTGGTGTGTTTGTAATTCGGGCCTCCGGGAATGTTTTTCTGTGTTTATGTCTTTGGTTTGCAGTTGTCATAGGTCTATGTGGGACTGGGTTTGTAGTGTGTGTGGTTACCTTCTCTTCCTGACTAGTTTTGGGAGTACTGAGTTGAGGGAGCTCAGCCTCCAGTTTGGATAAATGGTTGCATCTCTCACATATATTTGTATTTCTTGGGGGAGTTGAGGGTTGTCTGTGTACTTGGGGCAGGTGTAACATTGCCTCAAGATTCACAGATTCAACTTGTTGTAGCTGGCCTTAGTGGATTGTATGTGTGGACATATTTTATTGCTATACTACTGATCAGTGATTACTTCTTTTTTATGTTTGCTCTATCATGTAGTAGCTTCCTCATTCTCTTGCATGGTTTGGTAATGGCTGGAGTCCACCATGCCAGATGCCTGTGTGTATGGCGTTGTGTCTTGTTTTAATTTAGGATTGCATAATCCAAGCATTCCTGGCAGTGTTCATGGAATGCCTGTATAACAGGTTCTGAGGTGTGGCCCATATTTTGCACCTGCACAGGGCCTTTAATGTATTCCACATCAGTTTGGAGGAGTGCAACTTTTGCTTTACACATGTTTTTCACTGTGGTTTTCTGGCCAGGGACTGTGGTCAGGATGTGTATATCCAGTGTGATTACTCTATGGTCTGGTCTTACCAGTGAGCAATACACTTCTCATCTTGACATCCAATACCCATGTTGCTGATTATCACATCCAGTATGCTTACCCCTCTTGTGGGAGTGGTACGTTGTTCCTGGGCATTTTGGTTTATGGATTCTATGAACTTTTGTCCTACAGTGTTGGAGCTAGCATAATGCTCCCAGTCTATGTCTGGGTATTTTCAGTCACCCAATATAATGTGGTTTGGAGGACTTGATATATTCATGTATTCCAACATAGGCCAGGTGCAGTTCCTGGTGTTGTGACGGTAGTCTGTAGCAGGCTATAAACTGGGAGGCAGTTTTAGCCACTGTTACTTCACCATGGCTAGTCCATGCTGCTTCTTGTTGTGGTACCAACATGGGGGTGTGGTTATCCTTGACAATTATTGCTAGTCACCCTCCTTTTGTAGCTTGTTCCATGTTTTGAGGCTGTACAGCACAGTATGAGGTGTAACCTGGTAGTGTTAGGGTGCTGTTGTGAGCCTTGACCCAGTTTTCTGTTACAGCACAGATATCAACATTCTCCATACTGGGTGAGTTTAGACTGCATGCATCTTGCTGTTTAGACTTCTGGCATTGGGTAGCATTACATCTAGGTTCTTATCCCTTCTGATACCTATGGAGGTAGGTTTGTGTTTTGAGCCTTACCTATTCAGGGCACGCTGTGGGTAACAACAGCCTTTGCCAGTATCCATACGGCCTGCACTGATAGGTGCACGCCAGTCCTAGCAGGTGGAGCATCATGTCATGCTCAGCATGTCATCCCAGGATGGCACACATTGGATCCCCTTTGACTAACTGCAATACTTCAGCCAGTTATTGCAATTGATCATCTCATTGTCATATTGTGGCATGATGCTTGGTGAGGGTAGGATGTTAGTCACGGTCCTCAGGTGTGCATATAGTACATGGTGTTACATTACTTAACACATGGAATTCATGCCTCAGGTGGTGCTGCAGGGCTGCCTCTGTCGGATGCACGTATTACACTCCCTGTATATGTTTGTGAGCAGGTCATGTCATTTTAGGCATCCCTGTTATTATTTGAGTGAGTCAGAGGGGGTATCATTCCCAGGGTTCCTACTGAGCCAGTGTATGTGCTATGCGTTGCCTCTTTGCCAAGGCCAGGGCATACTGGGCACGCCTCCTTCTGCCTACTGGGGCAGGCTCAGGTTGTTCCTCCTCCGAGTCACGCTCTGCCTGTGATGGCCTTGGCAATGGTGGGGGGCTGTTTGGCCCAGCCCTATGCTGGTCCTGCTGCTGCTGTTTTCGCAAGATCATATTATGTAGAATAGCACATACCATGACAATTTGGGTACATGTAGTTGGTGTGTACTGCAAGGCTCCACCAGATGTGTCCAGACACCGGAACTGTGACTTGAGCAGCCCAAACACATGCTCTATTACATTACGTGTTTGTGCGTGTGCCTCATTATGGCGTTCCTGTTCAGGTGTGTGTGCGTTTCTGATGGGTGTCATCAGCCACGGCTCCAGTGCATAACCTGCATCCCCCACTAGGTGTCCGTGTGGGATGTCCCCATTGGCAAATGTCTGGTACAGCTGCGTCAAATGCCAGATGTGGGAATCATGGTAGCTCTCAGGGCAGCCAGCACACACATTCATTATTATGCTCTGGGCATCACACACGACCTGGCAGTTGATGGAGGGGAAGCCCTTGCGGTTAATGTAGGCCCTACCCCGCTCACCGGCTGGTGCTTTGATGAGTATGTGCGTGCAGTCTATTGCACCCAGTACCTCAGGGTATTCCGCTATTTGCTGGAAGAGATGCATATTGCTGGCCAATACCTCACGGGCATTGGGGAAATATACATGATCACCGACATGTGCTGACATGGCATCCAGGAACTGGTGCAGTACCCTGGAGACTGATGCCTGTGATATCCCCATCATATCACCAGTTGGTCTCTGGAAGGTACCTGTTGCTAGTATTCTTAGGCCAACACATACCTTGATTTCCACTGGGATGGGTTCCCCTCTGTTGGTTCTGTGTGTGAGGCGTGGCCTGCACAGCTCAACTATTTGCTGCAGGAGGTCTCTGTCCACTCTATAGTGCTCTACTATCTCCAGCTCATGTAACCCGTCGTAGGTGACCCTGGGCCTGTACAGTCTTCTCCGTCTCCTCACTGTGGGTTGTCTGGCACCATCTGCATTGTCACCACCCTCAGCAAGTCGCCTATGTCTCATTATGACAGCTATGGCAGCCCCTAACATTTCTGCTCTGAGTTCAGCTTTTTCAGTTTTCACTTCTAATAGCTTACTCCTGTCTTGCAGTGTCTCTTGAGAGAAACATCCTGCACTGCTGTTTGCAGAGTTTTAAGTGCTGGGCTGGGCTACTATTCTGCCTGTGTAATTGCCTGCTTCTAATTGTTTTCACCTGCTGGCTCCAGCAGTATTCCCTGCTAGCTTCCTACTAATTCTGTTGCTTCCTTTTTCCTTTCTGTTTCCTCAGGGGGGAGCAACGTGCATACCAGCAGAAACACGCTCACAGTGGCTTACACGCACGCACACATGCTTACACGGTTCAGAATCTACTTATTCGGGTTAAAACGCGTGCACACCCGCGCAAACAGTGTTACAAGTCTGCCAACAGCCTCCTACATGCTCAGCCTGCCCTACACGTGCGCACACCAGCACAAACAGTGTTAAACATCTACCAACACGCTCCCACATGCTCAGTCTGCCTTACACGCGTGCATACCGTCCTACTCGCGATTCATGGCGCGCACAAGTGCGCATGCACGCCCAGCAAGAAACTTTGGTGTAGGCAACAGTGTACACCTTCTATTTCTTGACTTTCCCATGCTTATGTTGTGGCACTCCTCTTTCCATGATATGTGTCTGACATCTGTCATGTAACACTGACCTCCAATGAACTGCATTTCTTTCTGCCATTCCCCCCTGTGATGTCACCTATCTCCTACTCTGTTCCTCCCCCTTATGTAACTCTTACACTACTCAGAATGTGCTCATTTGCTATGTGACAGTGGAATTCAGTATCCTAATACTCATTTACATCAGATTGCCTACTAATGCTTAGTTACATCTCTTAGACTCAGCTTCCCCCCTTAGCAACCACTCAAAGGTGGCCATGTTGTTTTTGGTCTGCTGGTCCCTGCATTGTAAATCCATGTATTGCATAAAACCCACATTTGTGGGTTTATAACCTTCATTTTTATGTTTTATACAGCGCAGCCCGTTTGCGCGGGGCTGCGCTGCATTTAAAAAAGGTTTATTTCTTATATTTGCATCGGGGTACCTTGCCAATGGCCACATATTTGGCCATTGACATGCTGCCTGACACATATGCACCCTTTATTTGGAGCTGACATGGCTCCATTGTATTTTTTGCAGAAACTTACTCAGTTGTCAACTGAGTACATTTCTGCAGCTAAAACGGCTCTTACACGGGCTGCTTTGGGCTTCCTGGATCACTAATCTACCTCATTTGCATGCTATTCGGCTGCCAGTGAGGTGATTAGCATATCCACGCCCACTCCGTGTAAGAGACGTTTTAGCTGGTCTCTTACACGGACTTTAGAGCTGTTCCTGGATCGCGAAGGCTGCATGGTGTCTTACACTACTCTTAGACTCCGTGCAAGCCTTCGTGAATCCTGCCCATGTTGTTCTATCAACTTTTTAAGTTTGTAAGAGCAATATTTAAAAAGTGTCCCTATTTTTGGGCCTTTGTTCCCCCATTATTTATGGCTGTATCCAGATTTTTTGGTCTAGGAGGTTGAGAGGTATAAGTGACACTGAGTAACTCGGGGATGACTGGAATGGGAGTTTCAGGAGAAATGTTGCAGCAAACTTATTTGTCAGTATGTTTGCAGTATCATTTGAGTTTGAGGGTGAGGATTCATTGTGAAAAGTTCAGAACAGTGTTGTAAATTATTTCTGAATGTTCTAATGTAGCTGAAGAGAGACTTGTACTTATCCTGTTCATCAAATGCTAGCTCAGTTCATAGGATGCTTTTCTGGTCTTTATAGTGTCCTTTAGTGAGTTTTTTATATTTGGACTGTCCTTACCGTTATAGCCTTCAGGTTTCCATTTCATTTGGTAAAAACATAGGTTCATAGGTAGGTACTAGGCTATCGGCCCAAGGGCCTAAATAAGCCTAGTCAACAAGGTTCCCTGGCTTACGCCACCCAAGAAAGTTAATTTCCTGTGCCCCTGTCGAGCAGAGCCACAGAAGTGATCCCCAGGGAGTATTTCCTATTTTCCATCCACTCATTAAGATTTTTCTTGAAGAGTGCTAATGAGGAACTTTGCTTGACATAGATGGGTAGCTTGTTCAAGAGTACAGGAAATCTCTGGGACAGGAATCTATCCCTCCAGCATGTCCTGTTTATTGTGGTGACAAGGTTTAGGTCCCTAGAGCGTGTAGCTCGGAGGGATTGGGATTTCTTTAGGTGTAGCATGTCCAACAGCTCTGGTTTTAACATAGCTTTATATGTTAGGCAGAGAACTCCTCAGAGTAGGCAATATGCTACAGATTAAAGCTGGAGTTTTTTGAGATGGTTAGTGTAGGGCATCTGTTTGAGGCCAGTAATCCTCTTTGTGAGGTACTTCTGTGGCCTTTCCAGCTACTGCAGATGTCTTGTGAGGTACATTCCAAAAGGGGCATTGTACTCTATAATGGGTCTAATGAGTGCTGAGTAGAGGGGAACAATTACCTCTTTTTTCCTGGATGAGAACCCTTTTTTGATGAGGTGTGCCACATAGAAGGATTTCCTGACTACTGTGGAGACGTGATTATCAAAAGAGAGACTACTGTCCACCTGGGTCCCAAGGTCTCTTGTCACACATTTGGCATTAAGTAGACTGCCGTTTATGTGGTAGTTCATGGGTACAGAGTTTTTACCAAAGGGGATGACAATGCACTTTTTGGCATTGAGCTTGAGGCCATGCCTCTGACACCAGGTATCTGTCTCAGTAAGGCCCTTCTGTAGGATGTCCACGTCATCTGGGGACTTGACTATGGCTCCTAGTTTGCAGTCATCTGCGAACTTCGTTAGCCAGAGGCCTTCTGTGTTAGTGTATACTTCAGAGAAGTAGATACCAAACAGGAGAGGTCCCAACACTGAAACCGGTGGTACTCCAGTTGTCACTGGTTTGAAGTCAGATTTGGAGTCTGCAACTTTTACAGTGTGGGTTCTGTCAGTGAGCCAGTTGGCAACCCATCTTGTGACATATGGATTTATACCTAGTTTAGTGAGTTTAGCTATAATTCCAGAATGGGGGGATGGTGTCAAAAGCCTTGGCGAGGTCAAGATAGGCAGTGTGAACCACCTTACCCTCGTCTATGGCTTTGGTGACTGCCTCAAAGAAGTCGATCAGGTTCAGAAGGCATGATCTGCCTTTTACAAACCCAAACTGAGTTTGGAGGTTACCAATGTCTTTGTTTATGAGTTCCATGATGATACGTTCCATGGCCTTGCAGACCAGGCTCATCAGGCTAATTGGGTGATAGTTCCCAGGATTATTGGTGGCTCCCCCTTTGTGGAGTGGGATAACTGTTGCTGTGCGCCATTCAGTGGGCGCAAAGCCTGACATGAGACTATGATTGAACATGGTGCTTAGGTGGGGAGCCATTTCGTTCTGAAGTTCGTGTAAAACGCAGCTTGGGATGTTGCCCGGTCCCATGGATGCTGTGTTTTTGGCTTTAGAGAGTGCAGCTTTTACCTGCATAGATGTAATTACAGGGACTCTGCATTCTTCCTGTATAGATATGGACCCTTTAGGGGGTGAGAGGGGGTAAGGTTAGCACTGAACCTATCTGCCAGGATGTTGGCAATATCAGTTGGTTCTGTAATTTTCATGCCGTTGTGTTGCAACTCAGAGCAGATCTGGGTGTTGCCATTGAGATTCTTGACATAGCTATATAATGCTTTGTGGTTGCCCTTAGAATCAGTGATGATTTTGTTTTTGTAGATAGCTTTGGAGGATCTTATAAGGGATCTCAGCTTCTTACTGAGGCTGACCAGGGAGCTTCTCCACTCATGGGATTTTACTCTCTTTTGCAACAATTTCTTCCTTCTGTTGTAGAGTTTGTTTATGGCAGGGGACCACCAGATTGGCTTCCCTTTTTTGGAGGATAGCGTCTTGGTTCTGTTTGGGATAACACGATCCATGCACTTGTGTAAGTGCTTATAGAGTGCATTTGTATAGGATTCAGCAGTCGTAACTGTATTGTCCATCTGCATGGGTGTTATGAAGTTCGCCACTTCTGTCTTAAGAAGCATGAAGTTGGCTTTGGAGAAATTATTTACTGTGGTTTCCTTAATGGTGGGTGGGGGCGGGATGTGGATATCTAGGGTGATTAGCTTATGGTTGGATCTGACCAATGAGGAGTTGACTTCAGGTGTGGAACACAGGTCACTCATGTTGGTAATGACTAGGTCTAGGATATTGTTGCCCCTGGTGGGGGTGTGGATAAGTTTATCTAGGGAATTGGATTTTATGAATTCCAGAAAGCGTTGAGAAAAGGAATTGGTACATGAGTAGTTTTCCCAGTTAATGGTGGGGTAGTTGAAATTGCCCATTATTAGGGTGTTTGGTTGAACCCTAATATTTTCCAGTATATCAAGAAAAGAGGAGTGGGAATCCTGGGGCATGGTGGGGGATCTGTAGCAAGCTACAATTTGGATTGCAGTTTTGCCCAGAGTTAGTTGCACTTGGATAACTTTGGATGCATTATGCTGCGCAACTAGCCTGGAGGTGTAAATATCCTTAATGAATATGGACACACCTCCACCTTTGGTGTTCTGGTCCAGGTTAGCTGTCCGAAAAGTGTGGTATGAGTCATAGCTTGGTAATGCAGGGGTGCTCTCTAGAGCCTTGAACCAGGTCTCAGTCACTGCACAGATATCGATGTTCTCCATTTTAAGGAGTGCCTCGAGTGAGTGCATTTTGAGATTTAGACTTCTAGCATTGAGTAGTTTTGCTTGTCTGTTCCTGTTACGGTGGTGAATTTGTCATTTGAACCTTGCCTAAAAAAGGCACTATAGGGGCGGCAAGACCCTTAGCCAGTATCCGGAATCCCAGGGGTGACAGGTGCAGGCCATCTCTGGCAAAGCATTGTGGTCTGTTGACCATGTCGTCCCAGGCAGACAGACATTGGATCCCCTTAGAATGACACCAGAAGCATAGCCAATTGTTGAAGTCAGTCATTTTGTCCTTGTACTGTGGGTCATACTTGCCTGGGCTACAAGATTGGAGAGCTCTTCGATGTCTCTTTTCATGTAGTCCAGGGAGGTACGTCTCAGGTCGTTCACACCAACATGGACAATGACAGAGTCATATTTGTACTTGTTGTGGAGTGATCTGAGTGTGTGGGTTATGTGGCGGATCCTGGCACCCAGCAGGAAGCTGACAGTAACCTTCTCCTTGTTTAGCCTGGTGAGTGGGACATCAGTGTGCTTGAATATAGAGTCACCTATGACTAGTGTGTTGGGTACGTTGTTTTGCCTTACGGGCTGTAGTTTATTGGCACACTGAGTCTGTTGGCTATGTGTCATTTGGGTTGTGTTGGGGGGGTATTTTCCATCTGCCAGTAGCCAAGTCAGATTTTCATATGTGACCTTTTTACCACCATTTTATGACAACCCATGTCATTTCTTGCTAGAATACCAACTTAGCTCAATTTTCCTTATCCCCTTTCTGATAAATAGTGCTGGACCTCCTCTTTTATCTCGTATAAACTTGTCATCTATTTTATTTCCAGTCTATGTCACTTGCATGTATTTACTTTGTTGACTGGATGAGTTGGAGTGCTCCAAGGACCCTTTTCAGCCACAGCCCAGGTAAAATGCTTAGTTACAGGGATACAACAGAAATAAGTCATTCAGTTACAGAAATGAGAGTAATTCAGATACAGAAAATCTCATGAATAGAAAGCTGTAGTTTTGCAATAAGTAAATCCACTTGTTCTTCCATGCTATACAGTATGAAGTTGATAACCTTGTACAGACCAGCACTGTTAATATATTGTAAAGAAGAGTTGCACAGCTATTTTCACATTTACAGAAAGTGAATTTCCACTTTGGAGGGGTAGCAGTTGAATGTACATTGTTTACTTTCACTGGGTACTTTCTCACATGTAGACGTTTTAACTGTACTGCTATTTCTTTGACCTGTATCTTTAAGTATATTTTTAGTAATAAGAAAAAATATGGACAGTGCTTCCCCACATCTTTTTTATTTTCTCAGTTCACCTTTGTTACCTTGTCCACCACATAGTGTCTTTTTTAGGCACTGCCACCTTGATAAACCTTCTTACATAGCAAAATCAGCCCAAGAAACTCTAAAGGTGTTATTCTCAATGCCAGGAGTCTGAACAAGAAACTGCACTCCTACAAGCTTTCCTCACCCTGAAGAATATAGACATCTGTGCAGTTACTGTGACATGATTTAAAGCCGCAGAGAGCACCACGCAGTGCAGGGCTATAATTTCTCACACGTTTACTGCACAGGAAGAGAAAAAGGCGAGGTGTCTCAATTTACATAAAAAACAAACACACCTCAAGGCTGGTCAAACGATATGACATGCTTGAGCTTCTCCATGTTCAAATGACTGTAGGCAAAGTCCCATACCACATCCTTGAAACCTGTAGGCCCACCTCTGTGACCCAGGAAACCCATAACACTTGATTAAATGTACTGGAGATACTCTCAGCATTAAACCCAACATCATATGCACGGGTGATACCCCAATATAAGCTGAGAATCATACACTTCCCAAAACATGCAAGCCCAGTGATTATTGGGCCTTGTAAACATAAATATCCTGAAAGTGAAAATCATGATTCTGTGAAACCGTGTAACTTTTATAAACTATTCTAAGGCAAATTTCCTACTATTAAATAACACCCTGACAAAATTTCAAGCTCCCCCAAACCCAGAGAACACTGCTACCTATGTGGAATTGTTCAGAGAAACCCTGAACAGCCATGTTAATGGCTACATACGGACAGTGTACCTCTGAATAAGTATAGGACAAACTCTAAAAACATGCAACCCTGGTGGAATCCCAACATCATTAGGTTGTGTAATAAAAAGAATACAATCATGGCAAAAATTTAGGAAGTACAACACCGAGCAATATAAAAATTCCCTCATCAATCTAAACATGCAGCTCAGGTGTTTAATCAAGTCTAACAGAGGCAAATTTGAGGTAAAAATAGATCCCAGGCAAGGACAATCACAAGTAATTCTTCAGCTATGTCTGCAACTTCAAAGGCAATATACAATACTCCTGTCAAGCTAATTGTAAGTGGAGCCACCTATATGGAGCTGGAAGATATAGCAAATCTACTACCTGACAAATTTAGCTCAGATATTATTCCCCCCAACACACACACACCTCTCAGGAAATACTCTCAACCATAGGTCACCCAATTATCTCAAGGTAGAGGTCCTCAATGCACTTTCCAAGGCTAAGAACCCTACATTGATTGACCCCAATAATATCCAAGAATGCCTGCATAACAGTACTAAACACAAACTATCAGGACAACCAGAATCATTATTTAACCTTACTCTCCAGTGAGGTTTCATGCCAAGCAAATGGAGGAGAGCAACTCTCATCCCTCTGCTTAAGGTAGGGTCATCTACAGATCCTGGTAGCTGCAGACCCATAAGTGTGACTAGTCTTATGGAAAGCCATGGAAAGAATTATCATGGAAATTATAAGCAATGACACGGGAAACTTTCAGTCACTGGATCCAAAGCAGTTTAGTTTCGTCAAGGGCAGGTCATGCCTAGTCAAACTGGTGGACTTGTTCAAGTAGGTCACCAATACAATGAAGGAGGGCAAAACAGTGCGTACTACCTACCTTTACCAGGCCAAAGCATTCAACAAAATACCCCATTTGGGCATTGTAGACAAACTTACAAAATTATGTATGAACTCCTATGCCACCCACTGAATAGCCATTTGGCTCATTGTTGGGAACCAAGAAGTTAGGACAAGGAAGTTTACCTCCACAAAGAGGCCAATTACTACTGGAATCCCTCAAGGCTCAGTGCTGGGACCCATCCTTTAATGGCGTCTACTTCTGTGAAGTCAAGGCAATAATCAAGGACCTCTGACTGATCAGTTCTGCAGAAGGTTGCAAACTAGGCACAGTCATAGAATCCCTCAAAATAACAAATATCCACCAAGAAGGCCTGAAACACACTAATAACTGATGCCAGAGCAACAGTCTAAAACTCAGTGCCAAGAAATGCATACTACATTGTTTGAGAAGACAGTTAACCTTGAAACTACTGCATTAATAATACATCCCTAAGAGTAGATCCAGTGGTCATGAATTTGGGAATACATGCAGGTGGTAACCTGACCCTTGACCATTATGTGTCTACGGTAGTAAGGGAGTTATTCTATGTTGTGCAGCTTATAAGTAATAGTATGGCATCTAGGCCCAAGGATGTCATTATTCAGGTGTACTTGGCCCTCATCAGACCAGTTAGTGAGTGCAATGTCCCCTTCAGTATGTACTTGATCAGGCCGCTTATGCAACAACTGGAGTTATGCAACAACTGGAGCATCCACAGAGGTTCCTCACAA
Organism: Protopterus annectens; assembly: GCF_019279795.1. Lineage (NCBI taxonomy): Eukaryota > Metazoa > Chordata > Ceratodontiformes > Protopteridae > Protopterus > Protopterus annectens. The sequence continues at coordinate 523,772,554 of NC_056736.1, forward strand.
AAAGAATACAAGTTATATACAACATGTTGTATGTGGACTACCTCAAAGCCCTGTTCCTGTACTGTGTCTCCTACAGACCGTTGAGAGGCATTCTATGCCTGGCCTACAAACCATCCTCTGATCCTACTCTGATGGACCTGTTGCACATACACAAAACAAATAGCATCAGAATTACCTGATCTAGGGACCTAAACCTTGTCTGCACCAAAAGTAGGACTTGTTGGAAAGACAGGCATGTGACTTGGAGACTACCTTTTATCTGAAACAGGCCTCCCATCCACGTAAAGCAGAGTTCTTTCCTAACCCAATTCAAGCATAACTTGGACCATTGGATGTGGAATCGGAACTTTACCTTTGGTCTGGCACCCATGTCTCTAGTACACAGAAGCAGCCCGTAAATGCTTTAGTAGCCATGCTGAAGCCAGTATATACTTCTTAAAATAACCCTAGGGTATCAAAATGTGTCAGATACATTTGGGAAGCATGGCAAGGCTCAAAAAGGGCCCTTGGGTCGTTAGCCTAGTAATGACCTATGAACCTACAGGATGACTCATGGTTTTATTAATTCCAGACACAGTAAGTTGTTTGTTAGCTTCTTTATCATTCTCCTGTGTCCTTCAGTCAGTATCACTGTCTGATTTTAGTGATATTAAGTACCATCTGCAGCTTGGCAGTTTTCATGCTGTCTGTGTTGTTTATAACTGGCATCCTTTTAGCCTTCATTCACTTTGCACACTTGTTCAATATGCGCTTTTATGTGACACTTCCTACAGTCCATTTTAAAAACAATTAGCTAGTATGTGTAAAACACTGTCACAATAAAAATATACTTGCATTTTTGTATGTCTAGTGTATATTTTTTCAGCTGTGTACACAGCTTTTTGAAGTTTAGATAAATCACTAACAGCACCTTTTGTTGGTATTGCATCGTTTAGACATTGGTATGAGGTAGATAGAGTCTGTTTTATGGCAGTCTGTTTTGTGTAGTACATTTTCAGAACATGTGACAGAAAAATATGCCTTTAATGCATTAAACAGTCCATCTCCAAACTGATACTGGTCTGCTAGTCTGTAAATATTTGCAGTATTTTGAGTGATGTGCTCCTTTCTAAGCTACGTCTTATATGAAGTCTGAATTGTTCAACTGTCATTATTGACTTTAAGTTCAGATGTTATTAAGACATCCTTGTAATGTCCTCTAATGATTTTGGAGCAGATTTATATGGTGCTAACAAATTGTACAATGCACCTTAGATTTCTGTATTCGTCACACCAAGCAGGAGTGAAGCACTCTTTTCACATCCAAGGCTATAGAAGCTTAAGAAGTTCGAGTTTTCAGTATTTTAGTATAAGTTTATTTTTCCAGAGTCACCAAAAGCTCTTATAGTACCACTGCTTACTATTTTATGCTTGTCTTCACTTCAGGCCCCTTGAATCATACTTTTTTTTTTTTTACTGCTTGTACTATGCACGTATGAATGTACACACACACACACACACACACACACACACACACACACACACACACACACACACACACACACACACGCGCACACACACATTTAAATAACATGGCTGTCAGAAGGCATAAATATTTCAAATAAGAATAATGGGCTGGAATTATATGGTTTTGGAACTTTCTGGATATCTTTTTTCTGCATTGCCTTCATTTCTGCCTGCAAATCTTGATATTTTATGACTTTGTCTCTCAATTTCTGCATGAAACAATGTAATCGCTAGATGTAACAATTTCAGTCATCAATGCTACTTTTATCTGGTTTTCGCCCATCTGTTTTTTAATTGTTGGTAATCGGCGATCCCATGTGATGTACACCATCATTCTCCATAATGCTTTATGGTTCATGTTTCCAATACTTTTCAGCTACTTCTATATTGTAATGTTTGCACAATCCCTAATGCAACAATCTTGCCACATTATTGTCCCTTTCAGTGTACAGGCCCTCTGCCATGAGAATATCACACCAAGCAACAAGGTGTGTCATTTGTTTCCAGTTCTTTTTTGTAAAACCTACATTTGTCTGTTTTTCCCACATGTTCAATGGACTGTATAAACCAAAGTGTAGATATTCTGCTATCCTGTGCTGCCATTAGTAACCTTTCCTCCTTTGGTTTCAGCTCACCTTTCCTTAACCATTCCTGTGTCAAATCCTGATCAACATGTGGTTGTTTTAGGAGATCTCTGTACTTGCCACTATATTTATGACTTTTCCATATTTCTTTCCTTATCATTTGATCCTTTTTCATATATTCTTGTTTTTTTTTTTTGTTTTGTTTTTTGGCACATTCGGTTGCTGTCTGATTTTTGTCTACTTCTGATTTGATTTCCATTCCTGCTTGCCACCTGAATGCTTCTGCTAAACTGAGCAGAGAAGTCATCTTAGAATTTCTCTACTGACATTGTAAAACTTTCATTATGTTTGGATTTGAGGTCAGCAGATATCTATGCAGTCCTTCTATTGCAGATCTATACATGTAATCAGTTTCGGGGAGGCCCATACCTCTTTCAGAGTGTGGAATGTATAATTTTGTATACACTGATTTTTATATATGATTTGATAAGTGTGAAGTATTTTTCTTGTTTTTCTGTCTAATTGATCTAATACCATTTGGGGCCAGTCAGTCACACCAAAACTGTTTGTTAAAATAGGAAGACCAAATTGGTTTATAGCTTGGACTTTATTCCTAGAGGTCAAGGCGTTTTTCAAATATTAGTTTTAGTCTTCTGAAGTATTACTTATTGAGTTTTATTCACATTTGTTCATGGTTTATTGTCTATCCTTCATCAATTCCCACATTTTTATACAGTTCTTCTTGCTCAAGTTGCATTATATCATATTCCTGTCCTAGACCGATATTTTCTTGGTACTGCAACTTTCCCTTTTAAGTGTTGCTTTTGCACATTTATCAAGACAAATGTCATTCTTATATCAACTGAGAAAGTTTTAACCATTATCTAGCATTGATAAAGAGTTGTTGAATGTGTAAGCTCTGCCTTTTTATTGTTCCTGCATCTTTTTCAAAATTTCAACAAGTGACCGTTGAGTCCCTGGTTGTTTCTATTTTTTTATAAAGTTTTAACCATTTGCAGTTGTGCTTTCAAATCCTCATCTAATGAGCTATACAGTTTTAAGTCATCCACAAAAGGTAGATGACGAAATCTTTAAGCAAGGTTGTTTCCTGAGAGCCAAGTTGTAATCAAGACCTAATCTTTTAAGTAGACAGTTTAATGGGTTAAGCGCAAGACAAAACAACAGTGGTGACTAAGAATAACCCTGAAATATCCCCCTTTGAATTTTTATCCTTGGGATAATAATTTGACCTTTTGTCATGGCTTAATTGCCGAGTGGTGTATCTCTGTTTCATGGTCACTGTAATGTAATTGATCAATGTAGTATCTTATGCACCTGTAAGTACTCCTTTATTCACGAATGCGGGATGCTGTCAAATGCTTTTTTTTCTACTCTATCCATGCCATACTTGGATTCTTCCTCTTTTTAAAATTCTCCATCATGGCTTTATTTAGCAACAAATGATCTTTTGATCCATATGGCTTTCTTTTGTTACCCTTTTGTTCTATTGCCATGATTGAGATTTCTTTTAAATTACTATAAACTCTGTCTGCATCAATTCCGGTATATAGTTTTGCATCATTGGAAGGCAAGTTATTGGTCTATCGTTTTTAGAATGTCTTACAGGTTCACTCTTAAGGAGGAGTATCATTTTTTCCTATTGTTAATCAGATTGATGTCTGTTCTGGATATACACACAAGTAGTTCTTACTCAGGGCTAAATCTTTATGTAAAGATGTTAATATTTTTAGCAAGAAGTTAAGTACTGCACCTGGGCCTGAAGTTTTTCATGTAGGAGCTTTTCTTAATTTTGTTTCAATTTATTTGGTCATTACTTCATCCCATTTCATACTCTGTACATTTAAATTCCTTATGGTTTCTTTTGATTTTTCTATCCATTCAACATCTTTGCTGTGTTCCACACAGACTTCATAAATATTTCTCTAAAATGTGTCTATTTCTTCTTTTTTGGTGATGTTTCTATTCATTTTGCTTTATTTCCCAGTACAGTATAAAAATTTTTGGGTCATCAATGAATTATTTATTTTGTACTTTTCCTTTATATTTAAAAAAATGAACAAGCACAGGAATCTATCCAGTTCCAACCTCACCACCATAAGTGCTAAGGAAAAAATAAAAAAGAAAGAAATTAGTGGTGTTAAAATGTTGTTGATGAGCTCAGTCAAAATAATTTCCAAAAATCATGAAACCCAGGTAGTGTTCCAAAGCAGCAAAGCCTTTGGTCATCATAGACAACCTACCCTCAGTAACAAAAAATCAGAAATATTTAACAATGTTAAACATACCTGCATTTGTATACTTAAAAGTAGGTGTGGAAATGTACATATTGTTTAATTTTAAACTAGCCTATTCAAAGCAAACAGTATAAACAGGGCTGTAAAATTCCATTTTAGAACAAGGCCTTTTGGTAGAATTATGCAACTAAATTAACTTTTCAGAGGTTAATTTTAGGCAGACCTCTTCTTCTTTACTGCAAATGGACCTCCTTGCCTCTGTAAATTAGCAGGGTCCTGAAATTACCAAGATTAAAAATGTCATTTTTCAGTTCCTTACAATGTCTCATCTTATCTACAATTGAAAAATCTCTCTGAAGCCATACCTCTCAAGCAAATGGTTCTTCATTTGTAACAAACCTATTACCAAGACCCTTCTTATTCTAAGTCTTATCCCATCTATAATTTATAATCCCAATGAAATCATACCTATTAGTATAACATTACTGCCCTTGAACTAACTCAATTACCAATTCCCCACATCATATAGTTGCATCAAATATCATTATATTCTTAGTTTTTTTTTTTGCTGTATTAATCTCCTAATTGGATAGCATATGCATGTGCCTTATCTGCTGTCTGTGTGCTAAGATTACAGTGGCAGCATGCACATACACGTGGTGGAATCACATCATCAATAGGCTGTATAACAGAAAGAAGAAAATTATGGCAAAAATTATGAGGTGCATCACCCAGCAGGATAAAAGTACTCGCATCAAACAAATCAAACAACTCAGAGGACAAATAAAGTCTACCAAAGCCATATTTGAGGTACATATGGCCTCTCAGGCCAAGGACAACCGCAAGGCATTCTTTAACTAAGTCCACAATCTCATGGGCAATGCACAATTGCGTGCAGAGCTCATTGTAAATGGAACAACCTATACTGAGCCAGAAAATATAGCAAACCTACTGGCTGATAAATTCAGCTCCAACTTTATCCCTGTCTCCCCCTCAGCCTTCCCTCAGGAAATACCGTCAAATATAACTCCCCCGCTATCATTAGGGAACAGGTCCTTAATGCTGTCTCTAACTCCAATAACACTGCATCAATGGGCCCAGAGAATATTGCAGGATGGCTTCTAAACAGCATGAAACATGATCTATCAGGCCGTTTGGAACTGCTGTTTTAACCTCCAAACAGGCTTCATACCTCATGAATGGAGAACAGCAGCAGCCATCCATCTGTACAGAGGTGGGCCCTCTACAGACCCTGGAAACAGAACCGTAAGTCTCATTAGTGGAAAGAATTATCATGGAAATGATCAGTAATGACATAGGAAACATGATCTGTCAGGCCATCTGGAATTGCTATTTAAGCCTGTTTGGAGGCAGTGTAGCAATTGTCTCATGTACACAGACAACCCTATACTAACACCACACTCTAGTACAGAGTGCAAGAGATGCATTTATACCAAGAATCTAGAATCCATGCTCTCTCTCTCACTCAAAACAGTAACATGGAGAAGGTTGTGAACTCGCCCACCACTACATATGCTCATAGTACCACTACTCATACACATAGTATGCATCAAACATGTAAATCCACATATGCAGAAGTTCTCTTGAAAAACTTACTGAAACACCAGAGACCTCCAAAACACAAGACTGCTACAACTAACACAGTCCCCACAGCTCCCATGACACATAGCAACACCGGTGTCTCACCACCAAGCCAAGGCATAACACTCATCACTGGAGACTCAATAGTGAGACACACAGATGTCCCACTCACCAGGTTGGACAAGGAGAAAGTCACAGAGAGCTGCCTGTCTGGTGCCAGGATTTGTCAGATCACGCATATACACTCAGGTCTTTCAGCAAGAAGTACCGTTATGACTCTTATCATAGTTCATGTTAGTGTGAATGACCTGAGACTTACCTCACTTGACTATACAAAGAGAGACATGGTTGAACTACCCTCACAAAGAATAATGCAACAGTATAAACAAAAATTCTTGATTTCAATAATTGGCTCAGTTTTTGGTGTCATTCAAAGGAGATCCAGTTCATGTTAGCCTGGGAAGCCACATTCGACAAACCTCACTGCTTTGCCAGATATGGTTTGCAACTGGCACTTCTAGGCTTTTGACTACTTGCCTCCCCCATAGTTCCTTTTTAGGCAAGGTCTCAAAAGCGGCATTACCAACGTGAAATTACCAGTCAGAACAAAATAAGGGTCATGCTGCTAAATGCTAGGAGCTTAAACCAAAAACTGCACTCACTGGAAGCACTTCTATCACTAGAAGATGTAGATGTCTGTGCAGTCACAGAAATCTGGTTCAAGGCCTCAGAGAGTTCTCTGGCCTTGCAAGGCTAAAATGCCTTCCACACCTTTAGACCACAAAATGAACATGTGAAAACCAAAGGAGGTGGTGTTTCAATCTATATTAGAGATAAATTCGCCTCCCATCTAGTTAGACTGGACAACTCCATGGACTTAATCCAGGTCCAGGTTACAGTGGGTAAACCCCCCATTTAAGTCATAGCCAGTTATAAATCCCCCTCAATGCCTCATGATGCCCATGGAGCCTACTTGACAAAACTGGAGACAATCCAAATTTTACTGAACACACTGGTTTGGTTATAGGGGATTTCAGTTATCCCACCATCAACTGGGAAACCTATGTTAGCTGCAACTTGCTAGCACAAAAGTTCCTTGACTTTGTTAATTCAAATGCTCTGGAACAAATTGTCCATATCCTGACAAGAGGAACAAACATTCTGGATCTGGTCCTCACCTACATGTCAAACAGATGCACTGCTGCAACTGTCAGACCCTCATTAGTTAAAAATGACAACAAATCAGTCATCTTCAAGGTGGTACTAACATCAGAACTCACAAAGGATGAAATCAGACTAGACAGCTTCATCATGGCAAACTGTACCCTCCTAGGTGAAGGTATAAATTCATTCCAAGACCCACCCCAATCTGGAAGTGGTTACTACACTAAAGCCCTGTACAATCATTTGCATAAGTGTGTAGACTCGGCTGTACCAGAAAGAATCAAAGCCAGAGCCTCAAGTAAAAACAAGCTGCCATGGTGGACATCCAGCATCAGCAAACTTTACAATAAATACAGAAAGCTGCTGTCCAACAATACAAAGGCAAGGCCCCAACAATGGAAAAGTACCCTTTTCAGCCTCAACAGATAAGTAAGACATCTTGTCAAATCCTCCAAGGGGTCCTTTTAGAGAAATTTGGCAAGTACAGCCAAGAATAACCATAAGGCCTTTTATAGCTACATACGTAACATAAAGGGTAGAACCCAAGCATGTGCAGAACTAGTTGCCAATGGTATTACACACAGTGACCCTACAGAGATAGCAAACCTGCTAGCGTATAGGTTTTGTGAAAATTTCACTCCTTTATCCCCTCCTAACTTATGACAAACCATCGCCAACCCCCCCCCCCTATATCTCTCAAGGTCCTCAAAGCCTTGTCCAGGGCAAAAAACACAGCCTCTATGGGACCAGACGACATCCCAGGCTGTCTTCTGAACAGGCTAAAACATGAAGTAGCATCACCACTAAGTACCCTTTTCAATCATAGTCTAAACACAGGCTTTGTTCCTGTGGAATAGAGAACAGCTACAGTTATTTCCCTCCACAAAGGTGGCCTAGCAAAAGACCCAGGGAATTGCAGACCCATAAGCCTGACCAGTCTCATCTGTAAGGCCATGGATTGTATAATTATAGATCTCATAAATATAGACATAGATGACCACCAAACCCTGGATCCTACCCAATTTGGCTTTGTGAAGGGCAGATCTTGCCTATTAAGTCTGGTGGATTTCTTTGAAAATGGGCAAATCTGTGCACAGAGTATACCTCGACCTGGCAAAGGCTTTTGCAGAATCCCACATTCAGGCATCATAAACTTAGCAAACTGAATGTAAAACCCCTTTGTTGTAAGATGGGTTGCCAACTGGCTTACAGACAGGATGCCCACTGTCAAAGTGGATGACTCCACATCATCCACAATCTGTTACCAGTAGGGTGCCACAGGAGTCAATGCTGGGCCCCCTACTGTTTAGTATATACTTCTCAGACGTTGAGGTCAAAACTAAGGGGTTATGGCTGACCAAGTTTGCAGACGACTGCAAACTAGATGCAATCATTGAATCCCCAAATGATGTCAGTATTCTCCAGGAGGGTCTCACACAGACCAATAACTGGTGTATTGGTCACAGTCTCAAAATGAATGCAAAGAAATGCATCATCATTCATTTCTGCACAAACAATGTCCCTTCACACTATCAAATCAATAACAATACCCTAAGTGGTAAGGGACCTGGGATCACATGTTGATTGCGACCTTAACTTTCACCACCTAGTGTCTACTGTAGTAAGGAAAGCTTTCTACGTCACACACCTGATTAGTAAAGGCATCTCCTCAAGAGCAAAAGAAGTTATAACTCCCCTATACTCGGCACTTATCCAGCCCATAATTGAGTATCATGCCCCTTTTGGCATGTACTGCACTAAGCATCTACAATAATTAAAGAGACCTCAAAGGTCTCTAACAAAGAAGATCAAGGGGCTACAGCATGTGCCTTACACAGACTGACTAAAGTCCCTGTCACTGTACTCCATATCATATAGACTTCTTAGGGGAGACTTATGCCTGGCCTATAGAACAATTGAGTACCCAAACCTAATGAACTTGCTGCACATCTGTAAATCAAATGGGTCTAGGGCTTTCCATTCCAGGGACTTAAATAGGCATGCTAGAGGAACAGATTTATCAACCAGTGACTGCTGCCTCTTTGGAACAGGCTACCAGTTCATGTGAAATAGAGCACCTCTATGACACTGTTCAAGAGAAACCTGGATGAGTGGATGAGACACCATAAATTCTTTGCAGGGTTAGAGCCCACAACCCTCCTGGACATGGGCAGTCATCACTAAATGCAGTCTTGGGTATTGACTAGTATTTCCATGGTATTACATTTGGATGAAACTGCTAGGCTTAAAAGGACCTCTGGGTATATAGCCTGGTAATCTCCTATGATCCCATGAAACCTCCAGACACTGGACCCAACACAATTTGGTTTCATCAAGGGAAGGTCAAACCTACTCAACCTGATGGACTTCTGTGAGAAGGTCACCAAAGCAATGGATGAGGGAAAAATGGTTTACACTGCCTCTGCCTTGTACTGGCCAATATATTTGACACAATACTCTACTTGGGCATTGTTGACAAACTTAAGAGGTAAGGTACAAACCCTTATGTCACCTGGTGGATAGCCAGCTGACTCACAGGCTGGACCCAGGAAGTTAGCATTGGAGAGTCCACCTCTACAAAGAGGCCAGTCACACATGGGAATCCCTCAAGGATTAGTTCTGGGACTGGTCCTTTTTGGCATTTACTTCTCTAAAATCAAGGCCAATGTCAGTGGCTTCTGGCTGACTTCATTTGCAGATGATTGCAAATTTGGAGCTGTCATTGAATCACCCACCAATCCACGGTGGTGGTGCTGCGGTAGCGTTGTTGCATCACAATAAGACGCTGACCGGTTCGACTCTCAGCTAGAGCATCTTCAGCGTGGAGACATGCGTGAATGGGTGTACCTTCATTGAAGGTTGTGCATTAGGGCTGGCAACTCGGCACGTAAAAATCAACTGCCAATCATTAGCGGACTGGAGTTCCACTGTGGCGACCCCTAACCGGGAAAAGCCGAAAGACACAACATTGAATCACCCACCAACACACAGATGTTGTCCAGGAAGGGCTGACATGTACAGACAGGTGCCAAAGCCATGGACTAAAACTTAATGCCAAGAAATGCATAATCATATCCTTTTGGAAGTCGTCCCACCCCTGGTAACTGTCATATTGACAACACATCTGTACGAGCTGATCCAGTAGTCGGGTACTTGGGGGCACACATATACAGTAATCTAGCCTGTGACATTATCTGGCTACAATAGTGAGGAAATCATTCTTTATTGTGCAATTTATAAACAAAGGTATGGCATCTAGGTCCAAGGAAGTCATTGTTCCACTGTATTTGGCATTCATCAGGCCTATCATTGAGTACAGTGTCCCCTTTGGTATGTACCTAACCAGGCATATCCAACAACTGGAACATCCGCAGAGGATCTTCATTAAAAGAATACAAAGCATAAGTAACATGTCCTTTGCAGACCACCTCAAGGCCCTGTCCCTGTATTCTGTCTCCTACTGTCTGTTGAGGGGAGATCTATGCCTGGCATATAAGGTATTTTCAGACCTAAGTCTGATGGACCTGCTGCTTATCTGCAAAACAAACAGCACCAGAATTACCCATTATAAACACTTAAACCTTGCCTGGGATATAAATAGGACCTGCTGGAGAGACAGGTATATATCCCAGAGACAAGCTTCTTATCCATGTGAAGCAGAGTTCCACCCTAACCCAATTCAAATGTAACAGAGGGGATGCTTAATTAAGTACATTATTTACGTAACTCCTATTGTATTGGGAACAGGAAATTAATTCCTGGTTTGGCACCTATGTCTCTAATGGACACAGGCACCCTGTAAATGATTCATCTCCCAGGCTCCTGCTTGTAAATGTTTCACCTCCCAAGCCACTGCGTACACTTATCAAGGGTACCAGAACTTGTCAGAGAGTTGGGGTGCATAGCTAGGCTTAAAATGGCCCTTGTTGTCATTAGCCTAGAAAACACCTATGAACCTATAAAAATGCTGACTATTTTATTGATGTGCAAGTTTTATGTGTTGTATTTTTTGTGTTCTATAGATTGGACTGAGGTTAACATACTGTAAATACCATGTAGTGCATGAAACATTGCGGTAACACTTTGAAATCAGTGCAAAGAGAGGCTTGTTAAGCACCTTTCTGATGTCAGGAAGGTGCTTAACAATAAAACACCCCCTCAGCACTGTTAAGCACTAGTGTCCTGCTTACAGTGTTGACTGTCCACAGTTAAAGAGCCATTAAACCAAATTCATCACTTCATCCAGACATTTTTTTTAAAGTCAGAATTAAGTCCTTACAGGTTTCCCAATGTTCTTTTTGGGTGACTGCTGTCTGTGTGACAGCAGTTAATGTGTACAACATTTACTGCTACTGCATTGTTTTTCATAACTTTTTAAGTACTTGGCAGAAGGTAAATCTCCATGCACTACAAAGAATTATTATCAGGTATTTCCTTTTATAACCCAGGCAGTTGTGTGTTTTTGACATGGATGTTAGGATTCGCCTCTTGTTTCACTCTCCAAGTGCATTTTTTGGCATCCATGTGTTGAACAAATAACATTGTGGTTATGATCTGAGCCTTAATCATACTCCTGTATATAAACTGAATTTATATTTAACCGAATTTTAGTTTACCGAGACTGCACATTACTGCATTTTTTTTACAGGGAATAGAGACTCTTGGCCAACATTGAACCAAAAAACACTCCGCAGTATGTCAAACCCACCCCACATCCCCCAACTAAGTATACCAACTCTGGAATTGTACTACTGTGGGGAAATGGGCAAATTTCCCCATGTTGGCCAAGTGTCTCCAAATTGATGTGCATGAACTGCTGCTTGATTCATCTTAGAAGTGTGGTCACTTATGAGGAATAAGGTTTTTGAAACGTATTAGGCTGAAGTCTGGAAATGAACAGCTTGGATTATTGTTATTTAGGTAAGAGGTTTGTTGGATTAAGTACTACATTGCAAGTCATGTATTCGGTAATTAATGTTTTTATTTACACTTGGATTCAATGTTCACTACAAATAATCAAGAGATTCAGACAGTCACATACTACAGTCTAACATCTGACATTTTATCTGCTATAGGATGTTCTATAAGTTGTCCCTGAAGGTATCACACAGGGAAAGCATTTTTTTATGTAGTTTTAGTCAAGCACATGTGTGTTATATGTTTATATTCACTGACACAGAGTGTGTGAGAGTTATTTTCATAGTCTGTATATAAGCTTTAAAAGGCTTTGCTGCTAGTTTTGAGTTTTTATAGTTGTGCAAACAATGTAGACTACACAGATCTATAATTTTCTGTGATGTAATGATCCAAGATTGAGTTAATGACAATGTAAAGGCCATATTCTATATATATTTGCCATATTTAATTGCTTGTCATTCGTCTTTAATTTCAGTTTGCTCTTCCTTGTGTCTCAGATGCTTTTGGATTTCTTGGATGCTGCAGTATTTTATTTTAATGTTTTGAAGACAAGGGGTTCCACAGAGACCACCATCAGAGTCGATGGAAAGTTAAAAGACATTACAGCGAATGCATTAGTTGTGTTAAGATAATGAGAAACTAATGGTTTTATTTTCCGTTAACAGGAACCCAAGACAACAATGGCCGATGGTCCTCATAGCCTGAAGAGTTCAGGTACAGTAACATAACTATTTGTTTTCTACATTGCTATTTTATTCTGATTCTGAGACACCTGAGATTGAAGAGAGTTTTACATATGCTAGAATATACAGTGATCACAAATGGAAATATGTGGTTGTTTTATGGACTATGTTGAGCAATTTCATTTTAATTTTCAGACACATTATGAGGCAGTGAACATTGTCAATAAAGTCTCAAAGTGGGGATAATGTTTGGCCGCAATTCAGTAACCAGTATTAGTTAACAGCTTGCTGATTTTGGCATTACATTATATGGCCCTAATCCCACTGCTAATACTATAATTAAACAGTGCCATAAAAGTATTGAATAGTAAGCGCTGACAGATGTGACCATTTTTAAACACCTTTGCAGTGCATATAATGTTCTTCTACACCTTGTCTTAAGAGCTCTGTAAGTTTATATCAGTGGTAAAAGTGCAAGGTGAAATCCTGATATTTTGGAAGTCAAACATTTTCTTTCATGCAGAATATATGATATGCAGTAGCAATGATTCTGATAGTTATAATAATGTCCTGTATGTGAATAAACATATAATCTGTCATATAGAGCAAGGTAGTTAATCCACTGAGAATGTTTCATGGTAATTAAGGGCCTGAAGGACAAACATCACTGTGTCTCTTACCTTGGGTATTTTCAGATGGTGCAATTGCTTTCTAGATGGAAATTTGCTCATTTGTGTCCAGTATTTTTGCAGATTAAACTGTACCAGCTTTCCCACCTTAGAATGGATTTTGTACACAGTGTTGATGTAACCTTCGGCATTGTCATCTTCACTGTGTGCAACTAGTATGTACAGAAGCAGAGTTTCCTTCACATGGCAGTTAGGGTTGCCACCTTTTCAAATGGCTAAAGTGGGACATTTTCGAGACACTCATCAGATTTTACAGGCTGACACATACCCATGGTCAGTACAAAGGATAGAACTTTTTTGCCTAAATGAAAGCTTATTGTAGCAGTTTAGTTGCTTATTCTGTTTCTTGTAACATTTAGATATTTTACATACATAAATAACTATTTTATGCAACTGTTACATGAAATATGGGACATAATTATGTCCTACAATCTCAGGACATTTGCCATTTTTAATATTTTTGGTCAGGACGCAACTGCCCACAGAGGGACTGTCCCTCGCAAAGTGGGACAGGTGGTAACCCTAGTGGCAGTGCTGCAGTAGTGATCTAGGAATTGCAGCAGATGCAGTGCTTATACCACTCCTTCAGAGAACTGACAGATAATGACACAGTGGTCCGCTAAGTTTGCCATCTTCTTACCTTCAGAATAGGCTACATAATTCTCTTATTCAGGTAAATATTTTTTAAACCTTGTATAAAAAAATTGCGTTATGTCTGTTCCACTGATTTCTTGAATTCCCCCTCAAGTCTTCATCATATTACCTTTTGTGTTTAGGTGTTTGTAATTCTTTTCCTGCTTAAGCACCATATTAAGATAATGACAACAATAGTTTAACATGTATAATACTGAAGAAAGGAGGTTATAGGGGGTTATAGTATAAACAGTGAAATACCATGGCAGAGACTGTTTAGCCTGATTGGGAATCATCTTTTAAAAAAGAAATATAAGGGAAGAGAAAACACTTTGAAGACAGAAAATGGCTGGATTAGTGGAGATGAGAGAAAGTATTATTTCATAGAAAGGGGGACTGCGGTGGTGGTGCTGCGGTAGCATTGTCACCTCCCAGTAAGCTGTTGTCCTGTTCGATTCTCAGCTAGAGCATCTTCTGTGTGGAGACATGCGTGAATGGGCATACCTTTGTTGAAGGCTGTGCGTCAGGGCTGGCAACTCAGCATGTAAAAATCTACTGCCAATCATTAGCGGACCGGAGTTCCGCTCTGGCAACCCTAACTGGGAAAAGCCGAAAGACGCAACAACAACAACAAGAAAGGGTGATGGATGATTATTTCAGCTTTCTAAAATAAGTAATAGGTTCAGAAACTGTGAAAAATTCATAAATGCAATGGGCAAAAATAAGGTAAATCTTAAAAGGTGTAGGGAAAATGTACCACTAGTTAAGAAGAATCTACAGCTAATATTGCAAACAGAAAAAATATGAATACAAAGTGGTCTTTATCTGCTGTGAAAGTATGTGATTCTGTGATTATTTTTATTTATAGTAAGGCTGAACCAGTTGTGAATTTTACTAATTGTTTCACTCTTTTTCAAATACCAGCTTTACACTGTTCATAGTTTTGGTGGGAACAAGAGATTTTCTCATCAAGGCACAGATACACTGTTGAATGTGATGCCAGTTCATCATAGGATACACACAAACGCAGTTCAACCTTGGTCTCATCAGACTGATTTACTATCAAAATATCAACGTTTGTATACATGAACGGTCGATATTCAGAAAACGATATCATTCTGCATGAATACTAATGAGTTAAAATGTCGACTCAGTTGATTGTCGTCAACAGATTCGACATTTATATCTAAATTCAAACGTGATGGCAGTGTAGGTGCAAATGTACATTAAACCCCTACACTGCCATTCACGTTTTAGCAGGCTGCACCCCCCCCACACCCCCTGCAAATTAAATATTCTAACTCTGAGATCGCACTACAGTGAGGAAAGGGGTACATTTCCCAATCCACAGTATATCACAACTCTACTTAGAACATCAAGTTCATATCAGCTAATACACACTTGCATTCGCTGACATGTAATCGCGATCTCCTAATGTTTGGCAACACGGAAAGTAGACAAACTAATGTTCGAGTTTCCGTGTTCACTGAACCAACGTTCAACATTTTGATTGTAAGCCCATCAGACCATAACACATTTTCCGACATGCTTTTGGGAGAATTGATGTATAGTTTTGCAAATTCTAGCTGGGCCTGGATGTTTTTCTGTGTAAGAAAAGGTTTCCGTCTTGCAACCCTACCCCATAGCCCAGACATATGGAGAATATGGGAGATTGTTGTCACATGTAGTACACAACCATTTCTTGCCAGAAATTCCTACAGCTCCTTCAGTGTTGCTGTAGGTCTCTTGGCAGCCTCCCTGACCAGTTTTTGTCTTGTCTTTTCATCAATTTTGGAGGGACGTCCAGTTCTTTGCAATGTCACTGTTCCATATTTTCTCCACGTTTTGATGACCGTCTCCACTGTGTTCCATGGTATATCCAATGCTGTGGAAATGTTTTTGTACCCTTCTCCTGTCCGATCCCTTTCAACAATGAGATCCCTTTGATGCTTTGTAAGCTCTCTGTGAACCATGGCTTTTGCTGTAGCAGGCAACTGAGTAAATGTCAGGAAAATTCTACTAGGACAGCTGAACTTTATTTGGGGTTAGAATCCCCTTAATTGATGACAGGTCTGTACCCAAGAAGACTGAATGCTGTAATTAAATCAAAAGGTGCTTCAACAAAGTATTAGTTTAAGGGTGTGCACACTTATGCAACCAGCTTATTGTACTTTTTTTATTGTTTATATTTTTTCCCTAACAGATTTGTTTGTTTCTCAATTGAATTGTATAGGTTATAGGTCACATTAAAGGTGGGAAAAGTTTTGAAATGATTTATTGCGGTCTCATTTTTTTATATCACAAAACCTGGCATATTAACAGGGTTGTGTACACCTTTTGTATACGCTGTACCTATCTTTCCAACATTTTACTTTTGTCACAGACTAGGTTTAGATCCTTAGATTGGGTAATTCTAGTGCTGTTTGTTTTGCGAATGTGTTGTAGATCCATCAGTACTGGATCGGAGAATGCCTTGTAGGTTAAGAATAAATCACTCCTCAGTAGTTTGTAGAGGACAGAGTACAGAGACAGGGCTTTGAGATGGTATGCATTGAACATATTATTTTCACCCTGTATACTTTTAGTGTAGAACCTCTGTGTATGCTCCAGTTGTTGCAAATGCCTAGTTACATACATGCCAATGGCTGCATTGTACTAGATTATTGGTCTAATGAGAGATAAGTATAGTGGGGCTATGATCTACTTAGATCTGGATGCGCTGCCCTTAATTATAAGTTGTACCATATAGAATGATTTTTTCATTACCATGGAAACATGGTGATCAAAGTTCAGGTTACTGTCAGCCTGAGTTCCCAAGTCCTTTACCACTGGGTCTAATCTTAGGGTAGCATTGTTAATATTGTAATTTACTGGGGCAGACATTTTTCCAAAGGGTATAATTGTACATTTTGTTTGTATTAAGTTTTAGGCCGTGTTTCTGGCACCAATTATTTTTCTGTTTCAGACCTTTCTGGAGGATATCGAAGTCTTTGGGGAGGTTCAGTGATGACACCCAGCTTTCAGTAGTCAGCAACTTTTGTCAACCAAAGGCCCTTCACATTTACCATGACTTCAGAGAAGTATATTCCAAACAGGAGAGGTCCCAGTACTGAGTTCTGTGGGACACCACTAGCAATAGGCCTCTTGGTGAAGGTGGATTCTCCCATTCTAACTTTGTATGTCCTTTCTGCAAGCCATTTTGGCTTTCCGTCGGATGACAGGGATTTATGCCTAAATCTGTGAATTTGTCTATAATACCCAAGTGAGATGTTATGTCATATTACTTTGCCAGGTCAGGGTAGGCAGTATGTACTGTTTTGGCCTTGTCCATGGCTCTAGTGACCTTCTTGAGGAAGTCCACCAAGTTTAGTAGGCATGACCTGCCCTTGACAAAACCGAGCTAGAATGGGTCCAGTGTTTGAAGATTTCCTGTCTTCGTTTATCAGGTCCACTGTAATTCTCTCCATGGCCTTGCATATAAGACAAGTAAAACTGATGGGTCTTTAGTTCCCTGTGTCTGTTGATGGCCACCTTTGTATTGAGGGATGACCACTGCAGTCTTCCATTCCGTAGGGATGAAGCCTGTTTAGTGGCTGTAATTGAAAATAAATTCTAGTGGGCTTAACAGGTCATGTTTCAAGCTATTTAGGAGGCATCCTAGGATATTGTCAGGACCCATTGATGCAGTATTTTGTTGCTCTGGAGAGTGCAGGGAGGACCTGTTCTTTAGTGATAGTTGTGGCTGTAGTTGAAAAGAAATTCTAGTGGGCCTAACAGGTCATGTTTCAAGCTATGTAGGAGGCATCCTAGGATATTGTCAGGACCCATTGATGCAGTATTTTGTTGCTCTGGAGAGTGCAGGGAGGACCTGTTCTTTAGTGATAGTAGGGGGAGAAATTGTAGAGGGTATTTCTTGCGGGGGAAACTAGGGGTGACGGGGGTGGGGTGAAACTGGAGCTAAATTTATCAGCCAGCAAATTTGCTATATTCCCTGGTTCAATTCAGCACACTGTTGGGTGTTCCTTTAAGGCTGCACACATAAATGAAAAACTGACTTGGGTTATCCTTAGCCTGGGAGGCTATTTTGCCATGAAGTTGGCTTGATTAATCCCCAGAGTTGCTTTTTGAGACTGGTGAGGGAGTTTTTTGTCTTTTGAGCATATCCCGTTCCTATTTTTGGACATGATTTTCTTCCTTTTGTTGTACAATGTATTTATACTGGGGGTCCATCAAAGGGGCTTATATTCGGAGTTCTACCTAAGCTAGTTTTGGTTTGGAAATGCTGTTTCTATGCAGGTGTTCACATGCTTGTACAGGGTTTCTGTAAACACTTCTGCATAGACCACCATGTTCTCTGAATTTGAAGGGCTTGGAATTTAGCTATAACTTCACTTACTAAGTGATAGATAGGCCTGGAAAAGATCTTAAAGGTTCTGGGGTTTGCTGAGAGTTCAGCTTTAATATTTATTTCAAGGGTTACCGCTTTCTGATCTGATCTGACCTGACCAATGAGGACATCACGCAAGGCGGGGGCAGTGTTCCCTTATATTTGTAAGTACTAGATCCATAATTTTTCACCACTAGTAGGTGTGCAAACTAGCTGTTCCAGGGTGTTTGTATTGACAAAATCCAGGAATCTTTGAGCCTGCGTGTTAGTGGTTGTGCATATATCCCAATTTATGGTGGGATAGTTAAAATCTCCCATAAATGTGGTGTTGGGCTGAATTGTGAATGACTCCAGTACATTCAAGTATGCAGTATGGTTACCGTGGGTTATAAACCGGGACCTATATCTAGCAAGGATATGTTATTGGACTTCTACGGTTAGTTGGACAAGGAGTAGCTCAAGCATGTCATATTGTTTGATCAATCCTTAGGTATGCTTACTTTTTATGTAGATTGATATACCTCCACCTCTTGTCCTTTCTTGTGCAATAGCTGGCCTAAATGTGTGGAAGGCATTATAGCCTTGTACTGCTGGGGTGCCTTCTTTGGCTTTAAAGCATGTCTCAGTAACTGCACAGATGTCAGCATTCTCCAGGATGAGGGGTGCTTTCATGAAGTGGAGCTTCTTGTTGAAACTCGTAAGACTGAGCAGTAACACCTTTAGTTTCTCTTGTATAGAAATTTGAAAGATTTATCAGACTGGCATTACCTAAAAAAGGCACTATATGACTGGATAATGCTTTGGCTAATATTCGAAAGCCTAGTAGGGACAGGTGCTGGCCATCCCTGGTAAAGAGGCATGGTCTATCAATCATGTGCTCCCAAGCTGACAGATATTGGACCTCCATAGAATGACATCAGTAACTAAATTAATTGTTGAAGTCAATCATATTCTGTTTATATTGTGGTATCATCCTTGGAGCAGGTAAAATACTGCTCAGTGCTAGACTTGTACCTGCCTGGGACATGTAATCTGAATGCTCTATCATGTCTGTCTTCATATAGCCCAGGGAGGTACGTCTCAGGTTAACACCCACATGGATTATGACAGAGTCGTACCGGTACTTGTGGTTTAATGTCTTGAGTGCATGTGTGATCTGGTGGATCCTTGACCCTCAGAGGGAACTGACCATGACTGTCTCCTTGCTCAGCCTGGTGAGGGGGACATCAGTGTATCTCATAATTGAGTCTCCATCGATCAGTATATTGGGATGTATAACAGTTTGCCTTAAGAGCTTAGAAGTTGAGACATTTTGAGATGTGGCTGTATGTGTCCTGAGGAGTATTGTCTTTGTGGAGAGTTTGGGAGGGTGTTGAGGGCAGTCTATGGGAGGCCTTTAAGGTTTGGGTAGATTGCATTTAAGAGCCTCGGCATATGTGAGTGTATGAGTCTGATCTATAGAAGGTGTAGTGTGTGTGCATTACTGGCCACCTGTTTGAAGATATCAGTGTCTGTGAGGTTGAGCTTTGTTTCCAAAGATAGAGTATAATTACATCTCTCACATAATATGTCAGTCTGCTTAAGAATAAGGTGGTTGTCAGTAAACACGAGACAATTGCCACAGTATCTTAAAATGTGCATTTGCTCCAGAGTGGCTACAGAAACAGCAGGAAAGTGCACACCCATGGCTATGAATCCTCTTTTTAGTGATTTATGAGGGGTGGTACAGTTAGGGTTTAGAGTCTCTGGGCTGGGAGGAGAAGTGTAGGATTGATCTAAAACACAAATCTTGGGGTAATGCCTCTCAACATGCAAACTAGCTGCTCTACACTCAGCTAAATACTTGAGAAAATAGTAGATTCATTTTTATATGGACAATTACAACTTTAGGTGCCTGCTTTTACACAGGGCACTGCAAACTACTGCTGCACAGCTCAGCAGAGGTTATGGGAGATGAGTTAGAAAGGAATGCAATCAGTAAAAATGCAGTAGAAGTGTATATGTAAGTTTCAGATCCTGCAGCAATTCACAATTCTCTCACTATTGTGAGTTATACTAAATAACTAAGGCCCCCAGCCCAAATAAGATGCAACAGTAAAAAGCATTAAAAAAGAAATAAATGAGGCTCGCCTCCTACAACAACTCAGAATTCTCCCACTACCATGAGGAGTACTGCAAGACTGAGTTCCCAGACCTAGCTAAAAATGCAAACCGATGACTTTTGGTTAAAAGGAAAATGTAGAAAAGAGCGCTATCCAGTTCAGGTTAACACTGAATATTGCAGTGTGGGATCGTATGAAACGGAGGCTAACGAGCTCAGAGTCTAATGGCTGTGCCTTTTCAGTTTCAGGTATTAGTGTCCAGTTGAAATAGAACTGGAAAGGGTTTGCAAACTCTAATTTACAGTAGGGGAGGGCAGCTAAAAAGGTACCAAGTATAACAAAGTTTAAAATACAACAAACTGTAATAAAATAATATGAAAATCAGAACATACTGGAAATATCCAAATCTTAAACGTAGAAAATCCAAAAATCAGTGCAGTCAAACAGCAGTTTTAAACTTCGAGTTTGATTATATAGTCTTTGCAGGTGTCTTGGGTGTGCCCTGAAGCCTCCTTCAGTGGACCGTGTCTTGTAACTGTCCTGAGGAAGGCACTAGGAGGATGTTTGCACCTGCTGCAATGACTGCATCAGCTGACTACTGTCATCCCAGTGGAGTAGCAGCTCTTTTCCAAGATCATCACGGATTGTTGAGTTCCTGTCTGCGTCACCTAGTATGAGCCTGGTGGCCCTACAAGAGAACCTTATTTCAGTCTCCTCTATTTGTGTTATCTTCTTTCCATGGGTGTGGGTGTTGTTTGCTCTGTTTGTCTGAAGAAGTTCAGCTATCAGTTGAACGAAAAGCATTGTGGAAATAAATTGTTGCTTAACAAGTTTGACTTCAGTTTTGCTCTTGCCTGGAGTTCCTTTGGATTTCTTGGTGTGTGTTCCAGTGTGCCTTGTGGATTTAACTGGAGTTTCTTTGGTATACCTAGTTTATCCTCCTTTCAGTCACTACCCTACCCTATGTTTATGACCCTAGATGAGGATGGGAACATAGATGACTGGGAAACTAAAAACTTCATCCTGTTACCCTGCTTGTGCTTCACCATCACAGTCTGGTAAATCATCCATTGTACTGCTGCTATTACAGGTTTTCCTTTATAAGTGTGTTATGCACTTGGGCGAATCCACTATGTGCGAAAGGAGGTTTCCAAATTGGCAATACCTCAAACAAAAATTGTCAGAATGTGCAATGAGAGAATGCACATTGGCATTCTCTCATTGCAGATTCGACATTGTGGGTGTAGAGTGCACTATAGCAAGAATTGGGGAATGAACCCTTACCCCACTGTAGTGCAATCTCCGAGTTAGTATATTAAAGTGGTGGGGTGTGGGTGGTACAGGGGGGGCTTTCCTCCCTGCATTACGATGCGTCTTCGACACTGTAGTTTGAAAATCAGCAAATGTGCTGTTCAGTTTGCTGTATTTCAAACTAGGGAGACTTTTGCGGTTTAAAATTTGCGCTTTTGGTTTGCACAAAAGCACAATCGATATTGTCATTTTCGACAATATGAAGGTAAACCATTATTACAACTATTCATAGGCCAGTCTCTCAATACCCCCTCTAGAGGTAAACTCTGTCAGTTGGGATAGCTGCTTCCTCTTACCTACAGAAAGCAGTCCACTCTTTTCCACAAGAGGACCTTGACCTTTGATTTGGAGGTACTGATTTTTATCTTAGGTACTTCAATTTCAACAACTAATCACTTCAATGCACAAAAGAGGTCAGAGTACCTTGAAGCCAAGAGTATGACAGTGGTTGCAAAGATGAAAGGTGAAACTTTCATATCCCTAGACTGGATACTTTCCAAACCTCATCTGCACCTTGATATCCATGAAAAGCATGAATAGAAATGTCAACAAGACACATCCTTAATGGAGTTGGATGCCCACCTCTTGAATGTGCTTGAATTTATGTTGATAATCTGGACATGTTTCTCATTCAGGAAAAAACTAGGACAGATTGGCACAGAACTGTGGACTTAGGGTCCTTTTACCACTGTAGCATCCCACACAAGAGATTCTAAGGTATTTAGGACTGTATTTTCCCCAGCTCTAGAAGACATATGTGGACATTACTGTCAGACTCTCACAATCCCTCTAAAAGCTGCATCAGGACAATCAGGTTGATCCATTGCTCCATGGCCAGGATGGAATCTGGAGTAGTTCTCCTGAGTCAAAGGCTTGTATGTCAGAGGAACTTTCCTTTCCCATACCCTGGAATGTGCTTTCCCAGGTAAGGTGAGGAGTGTAATCCCTCTTTAATGAGAACACATTCTCCCCTCACTCTTTTTGAAAACTGGGACCACCACCCTAGTTTACCATATCAAAAGTGCTTTCCATTTCTTCTTCTCAGAATTAAAAATATGCATTGTTTTATCCTTTGTATCTTTATGCCTGCTGACCTTCAGCTCTCTGTTAGAACACATAAACAGTTAACAGTCAAAGGGTATTTTGCAGATTTATGTTGATCTGCACCTGTTTGGTTACAAGGCACATGTTGCTGAAGCTGCAGCTGCAGATGTGGCTTCAGGAGCATCTGACACTATGATATAGAAGTACACCTGCACATGTATTTTCATTTGGCTGCTTATTCATGCATCCTGATGCAGTATTCTCCAACCTCCACTTGGGTTAATTGGGAAGTAGACTGGCCCCGCCTTTCTTCCTTCAAGCTGGGTTATCCAGTGTTGACTCTCTCTCATTGCCACCTCCTACCATTAGTTCCTGCAGAGCTTAGTTTGCTAGTGAGTTATCTATTATTCATCCTTTGGATTAGACATTAAACCAAGACCCCATCTGTTTGAGTTGATGGTGTCTCAGCTGGGTGTAAAAGATCTGACAGCACCTACTTATCTCTTTCATACCATATAATTCATATTATGCAAAACAATTTTTCATCTAATCTGTCTGTATCCTTTTGTTTCATATTTTCATAATATCCATATAGTAGTATAGCCATATTTATATATTTAACATTTTCAGTCCTTTTAAACAGTCTTTGTCACATATATTTCTTTCCACAATTGATTCACTCTTCCACATTTCAGAAATACATGTTCAGTAGCCTCTAAAAAGAAAAGAGGAAGGATTAGGGTTTTTTTATAGATTATATCAAATTATATGCACTATTCACATTACAAAACAATATGTACATTTGCTTACATCTGATATTCCAACATCATATAGCTTCATATATTTCAATTACTCCCCATACCGACTCTTTCCACAACCAAAAACGTATTTTTTTCAAAATTTCAGCCAATACCCATTTCCCATTGTACTTTGTTTCATTTAATCTTTCATTGCATATCACCCAAAAACCATAAAATAACTTTTTATCAATTTCTTTCACTTCCTTTGTTTTGTTTTTTTTTTGTTACCATAGTATCCATACTCTATCATATTTATATTTATAACGTCACAGTTTTAGAATCATTCAATACATTAATGTCATATAATATTCCCACAATTCTCTCACTCTTGTACAATTCAAGAAAACATGTTCCGTCATCTCAATCTCTCCAAAGTAGTTACATACCCCCTACTGAATCCTTTTTATAAGGCATATTTGCTTTAACAGGTGGTTTACTTATCATTAACCTCCACATAAAATCTTTACATTCATATGTTTTTTTTTAATACATATAAACCTTATTTTATTTACCTTTCTTTACTATCCCAACTTTTTTCCAAGGATAAATATAGTAACATTCCCTCATACAGTTTTCATACCAATCTTTTCTGTTCTTTTGTACATTTGATGTTTTTAATTTCCACAATAATACCTTGCTGTAATATTCTTTAATCTCATTATTAACATGGTTCTTTCATCGTTTTCCATATCTTAAATTTTCCCAAACATCTTTATACTTAATTTTCAATATATCATTTATTATACTCCTGTTTTCTTCTTTTATTCCCCATAACACTTTATACAAATTCAGTGAAGCTGTATGAACTATAAGCTTTGTCAGTCATAGTCCTCCTCCTCCTCTCTTCACATACAGAAATCCTCTCTTTACAAGATTTAGTCTTGAACCTCTTATGAATGAAAATATAGTCAGTAGCTATTCTTTTTAATACTTAGATGGAATCATGTATATAAATGGCAGTCTTACCTATCAAAATAGAGATTATTAAATACACCTTTTTCTTGTATGATAATCTTTATGCTGTCCAAAACATAAACATTTCTTTCAGTTTTTGTATCAATCTTTCCCATAGTTTCTTTCTTCATATTAATCGTAAATGTTATTCTTAGAATAGCTACTTCTTTATCATTAAAGTGAATACCTTCTAATTCACTCCCCTAAAAAACATTCCTTTACTTTTATCCTTATTAATACTTAGACCAGTCATATTCAAATACTTAGTTTCCTGATTCCTTGTTCTATCCATTTCCTAGTCTTAATAATTAAAACTATATTGTCTGCATAAGTAAGTATAACTGGAAAATATATTCCATCTGTTATTCTATACCTTGACATTTTCAGCTCTCTGTTCATTTCATTTACAATTACATTCATAACTAATGCAAATAAGGTACTATTTGCTGGGCAGCCTTGTTTTATCCCACATTCTTTTCTTATTTCTTTACTTAACCATCAATTTTAAATTATTTTTATAATATTATTCTCATATACTGATCTTATAACCTTTATTATTTTATCACTTACATTATAGTGTCTTAATATACTCCACAATTCCTTATATTGTATTTTATCAAATGCTTTATTCATGTCTTCAACCAATATTTTAATCTCCATTTTTTTTTTTTTAATTTATGATATCATCTGTTACCTCTCTTAATATCTACAGCAAATCTGGACTTCCTTTCCCTTTTTCCCAAAAACGATAGACTCCATCAACCTACCCACACATTTCTCTAGTATTTTCCCTATTATTCTCATAAATATTTTATAATCTATATTATTTTGCTAATCACTCATTCAGTACTCCTACAAAATACACCTTTGCCATTTTTTCATAATACATGTGATATTCAATTCCATCTATTCCTGTAGCTTTCTCCATATCTATATATTTTAATATTTCAACACACTCTCATACACTTTTATATTTTTTCCAAAATTTCATTCTCTTCTTTACTTAACTTCTTTACCTCCCATATTTTCATCTTTTTTGCTCCATCTTCTTAAATGTATTTTATATACTGCTCTATTACTTCAAGTATTTTGTTGCATGTTCACTTTCTCTTTTTCATTACTTTCCAATTATCTTATTTCTGTCAGCATTTTATTCAAATACAGAGCCACTTCTTTTTTTTCCCTGTAAAAAATTACCTTTGCGTATATTTCTTGGTTCATTTCATATATTTCATTCTCCTTTCCATAAACATTTTTATTATTTCTTAATATGTCTCTAAATACTGTCTGACTTAATAACCTAGATTTCTTCTTTTCTTTTTCTTTTCATCTGACACTCTAAAAAGCAATTTTTTATATTTTCCTTTAAAACTTAACCACCTATCAATCCAATGTTTATAAAATATTCTCATTTCTACATGATCTTTCCATGATCAATCAATTTATTTCCTCTGTTCTTCATTTAAATCTTTTTCATTCAATCTTTAACTACCTTTACCTATCCTTATGTAGTCTTCCTTTTCCTTTACTTCTACCCATACAGCCAGATGGTCTGAGAAACCTGTTTCCTTTGTTTGTTCTTTCATGATTTTTAAAGCATCAGATATTATAAAATAATCTCTGTTTTTATCTCATTCCTATTATAAGTCCAATGTATATTATCCCATGTGTACAGCTTTTCACTTTTCCTTATTTCATATACCATCTTAACATCATTCCCTTCTTTCTTTTCCTTAAATCACAATTAAAATCTTCTACTAATATTGTTTCCATATTCATTCCTACATAGCTTAAGATATTTTTAAGTATTTCTTCCTTTTTTCTGACATGAATATATTGCAATGATTCTATACACGTCTGTCTTATATCTTACTTAAACAAGAGCTGGAAACCTGTAGCCTTGAAAACCAGCACTGAAATAAAATGCGTTCGAAATAACGTTCAGGGAGTTTATTAAAACTAACCACGTTTTCGTCGTTACAAATGAACAACTTCTTCAGAAGATGACCTCTGTCATCATATATGTTCGTAATGTTCACCACTTCTTTACAAACATTGTTTAAATAGTCTTTTAATGCTTCCTTATCTACTTTAGTTTGAAATTGTATAGCATTCTTCTTTTTTGTTTCTCTATAAAACGTCTGCACCACTTAAAGGTTCCAAAAATATACTTTTTCTTTTTATTAATTTCTGTAAAAACATTCCTTGTATTGCACAGGCTTAAATATATCACAGTATGTCTCTGTATTAATATGCATGAAAACTCTTACTTCATTGGGTAATATTCCCAAGGGTGCAATAACTGTGTCCCATACCTTGTACCTTTCTAGTTCTTTTTCATTCTTACTGCTGAGCTATACAACAAACTTCTTCTTTGGGATCTCTTTTCCTCCTTCTCTTTCTCTTAATTGCTTTTTTCCTCATTCACCATCAGTGCATATGATTTTTGTCTGAAATTTCTCTCACCTCCTTTTCCTGAATCTTGTCCATAATGTCACCCCATGATGCCACCACTTAATTCTCCAGTTCACTCTGCGTAATCATTTCTTAACTCCCCTGATTGAAGGGTTTTAACTTCACACACCGGCTTGGACCCAGAGAACAGACCTTTTCGGAATAGGTACTCCGAATCTTGCGAAGGTTCAATTACTTTCATATCAGCATTCTCCTTTACTCCAACCACCTCTTTCCCAAACAACTCATCTGATCCCTCAATCACAACCTCACCACTCGAATGACAGTTCTCCAACTTCCCCTCCTTCTGCACACATTCCTCTTCTTTTCCGCTATCCGACATTCTTCTCTGAGCCGCCTTCATGCCCGGTATAGAAACTGGAAGTTTAACTGACAAAAAGTGTCTCCGTACTCTTCAAAAAGAGTAGGAGAAATTGCCCAGTGCCCTGGTCAAATTTCCCCTAACAGTGTAAATACCACCATGGGTCTTCCCTGAAGACAGGCTACTAGCCTAGTGGGACTAACCCAGTCATCAAAGGCTGGATAATTAAATAAATAAATAATTAAATATGTCTCATAGTCAGGGCTTTTCCCATTTATGACAAAGATCCATACCACCATTGAAAAGATATATTAACCATAACACATACTGTATTCAGCACTTTTAGCATTTCAAGTTTGATCTCGCTCACCCTCCAAGCACCAGTTAGGGGTGAGGATTTAGCAAATATCACTGAAAAAGAGGAACTAAAGTGGATTCTAAAATTCTGAGGCCATGTTCCACTAGGTTTAAATGGTACCGTGAGTTTAAAATCTATTTTATGTGAACTGGATGATAAAAAATTTAAAATAATGATTTCACATTGATTACATTTTTAAATTTTAATTCTGTGTAATTGGTCATATGATTTTGAATGGATATTAAATATCTTGATTGATTTTCTACTGATGTTACACCTGATGAAGCTGTTATGCGAAAGTTGACTAACATCTGTATGTACAATAACTTCTACAGTTTATGAGATATTTCATGATTCTGTGGATTTGCTCTTTATACATCTATTTCTTTGCTACACTCCACAGACTTATCATTATATTCAGGATATTGTTTTTATTTGATACATGTAACTGCATGGATAGAGGAATGGTGAGGATGCAGGGTGTAGAGGTGGTGAAGGTGGATTTGTTTAAGTACTTGGGATCAACAGTTCAGAGTAATGGTGAGTGTGGAAGAGAGGTGAAGAAGAGAGTACAGGCAGGATGGAGTGGGTGGAGAAGAGTGTCAAGAGTGATTTGTGACAGATGAGTACCAGTAAGAGTGAAAGAGAAGGTCTACAAGAGTGTAGTGAGACCAGCTATGTTATATGGGTTGGAGACAGTGGCACTGACAAAAAGGCAGGAGTCAGAGCTTGACGTGGCAGAGTTGAAGATGTTAAGATTTGCACTGGTTGTGACGAGGGTAGACAGGATTAGGAATAAGTATATTAGAGGGTCAGCCTAGGTTGGAAGGTTTGGAGACAAAGCCGAGAGGCAAGATTATGTTGGTTTGGACATGTGCTGAGGAGGGATGCAGAGTATATTGGGAAAAAGATGCTAAGGATGAAGCTGCCAGGTAAGAGGAAAAGAGGGAGGCCTAAGATAAGGTTTATGGATGTGGTGAGAGAGGACATGCAGGTGGTTGGTGTGACAGAGCAAGATGCAAAGGACAGGAAGAAATGGAAACAGTTGACCTGCTGTGGTGACCCCTAATGGGAGCAGCCAAAAGAAGAAGAAGAACTGCATATGAATTGCAGAAGGAGTCATTATTGGGCACATTGCAGGTGCTGAGAAGAGTACTTCTGGTTAACATCTGGTTAACATCAAAGTTTGAAACAATACTAATTTCATGAATTTTGTCATACATTGTCTTAGGAAGGCGGTTCTTTCCCATCATGGTATTAGAAACCCAAAAGACTTAGAGAAATTAAAAAAGGGAGTAGTGGAGGTACCAGGAGGGGCATGATTAGAAGGACTGGATTGCCTGAACAGAATGTGCTGATCACTGATTGTCCATGATGAATATCATGGCAAAATCAAACCTGCTCATACGTCTACATTGCAAAAGATCACATTGGATTAAAAGTTAGTGATCGGCTTTCTTGTTGTGCCAGCAGACTTGAGAACATATGTTCTGGAAAATAAAAGAAAAAAATTAAATGAAAGATGTTTCCTTATTTCATGAATGGAACAGCATCAGATTTGTCAGCTGAAAATCAAACCCACACTAGTGTCATCATTGCACCAGGAATGCTACATTGTGCTGCATAGTGATGTCCGAATACAAGAGCCCTTCTACAGTGGCTGGTCAGGTAGCAATGGTATATGAAACTGTTAAGTACAGTGCAAAAACAGAAGAAGTATCCAGGCTAAAATGAGCAGTATCATTGTATGCATACAACAGCTTAGCATTAATAATATACGTAGGCAACATCTGTAATAAAAAGTCTGAAAAAAGGAAAAGCAGGAGAGAGAGGGAATGTAGGATGAGAGAAAAGCATGTAGACCAACAAAACACAGAATGGGCAGAAGCTAGTAAAAACAGTCTGTATGAGAAGCTGAACTATAGAGGATTAATATAAAAATAAAATGGTATTCTAGGGAGAGAAGCAAACAGCAGGACTTAGACAAACAGATGAAGACGAGTAAGGCAAAAACATAAAATAATGCTATTCAGTTACTCATCATTGTGACTGAATATTATATATGGAGCTGCTCCATTTGTGAATCATTACCAAGTTTGTAGTACTCTGTTCTTTTGAATTGTTTGGATGGGAACAGTATGACTGAAATATAAGGCATATTGAGACATTTGAAAAAGAAAAGAAAAAAGTGAATGAAAGAAAACCTCTTTAGCGGAGGTGTTTCCTTATCTAATCTGCAGACAGTAATATTTTGGTTATCTGGCTGTATTCTAATGTCTGATGTCTTGTAGATGATACTGGGATGCTAGACAGAAAATAAATACTAGCAATGTCAGAAACATGAGAAGAATTATGTAGCATTCCTTTCTCAAAATTCCACACAACGAAAGAGCACACGCACACACACACACACACACACACACACACACACACACACACATGTGGGTATTTGTGTGAGTAATATTATATTTTTGAGTGTGTAATATATACGTGTATGTATGTAATATGTATACACCTATATACCAGCATAAATATGTAACTGTTACGTATGTAATCCACAGAAACACTGGTTCCACATATTACGTCAGAAGCTCAGTACGTGCATCAACATCTGCTTGTCAAAAAGTGCAGGCTGTTGATTGACAGCAGTGTGTCAGATACTACTGCCTCTGAAGGTCCTTTCTGGTAGTCACTATGACAACATTGTAATGTAGTCATTGCAACTAAATAATCAACAAACAAGAAGATTTAAAGGCCAGTTACATAAAAATGTCAGCCTTTTCCGTATCATAACTTGCTTTTCTTTGCCTTTAATCTACATACTTCTCCCTCCATTTTGATGAAAGTGATTTATCCAAGCTTGAGTCTACTATGCAGAATAATACGTCTTACTTTTAGAAATATCAGTCATCATTAAATACAGCAGAGAGTCAATTATCTGAACGTCGATTATTCGAAACATCAGTTATCCGAACGCAGCCTTCCAAAGTTTTCAGGTAGAAAAACTCATTGTCTGAATATGCAAATGTTATATGTATTCACTTGTGTGTGTTTTCTGAGCTTGTAGCCCACTTGTGTGTGAAAAATATTCTTTATTGTCCACACCCATTAGAATTACTGAGTAGCTGAAAAGTGTACTCCCTGTGTGCAGAAAAAAACAAGATTTTTAAATTTTTTTTTTATCCAGTTCAATTGCATGTTTGATTATCTGAACAGATTGATTATCCAAACTACCCGAAGTCCCAATTAGTTCAGATAATTAACTTTCTACTGTATTCAAAGTGAAACCGATGAGGCATCTATGCAGTTGTGCTAAAATAGTTCCTTTTTTATTTGAGACAGTGAGTTGCTTATTTGCCTGCCTGAATATTTTGCACATTTGTTCCATGCAAGTTCTGCTGCCAGTTATGTCTCAGCTTATAATCATGGATGCATTTGTGTTTTGAATTCACGTATCTTGCTTATTCTTTGCTGAAAGGGTGGTTTGAACTATCCAAATTAAAGTAATGTCTTTCGGCTTTTCCCAGTTAGGGGTCGCCACATGGGTACTCCGGTCCACTCATGACTGGCAGTGGATTTTTACAGTGCCAAGTTGCCAGCCCGATGCCCAACCTTCAAAGAGGGCACGCCCATTCATGCTCGCACCTACCTGCATGTCTTTAAAGTCACTCGACCACGGAGAGGACATGCAGACTCCACGCAGAAGGTGCTCCAGCCGAAAATCGAACGGGGGATCCTCTTGCTGTGAGACGACAACGTTAACCACTGCACCACTACGGCACAGTGCTTTTGAACTATCCAAATTACCTGTTATGAAATCAATCAATAAATAAATGCACCTTAAAATATTGTACATAAAGAAGGCATGTTTTAAATTAGTTTCTGTTTCTTGCCTGTACCTGATTTTGACATCTGTCTACTTGCCATATTGGAATTTCTTGAAACCTTGATACTTTTGAAGAGTAGTGTGTCACATAATTAGTTTGTCTATCTGTCTGTCTGTCTGAGATGCATTTCGTAGATCAGTAGTCAGCACAGATGTGGATGACAGGAACACCTCTAACCAAGAGAGTAAATGGCTGGGGGAGAGACATCCACAACTTAGCCATTTAGAGAAATTAGTATGCTTTATTAAAGGAGTAGGTAATAGGGGCATAATAAGGACACTTCTTCTTAATGAAACAAGGAAAACATCATGCACGTCTCTGTAGGAACATGCAACTAAAACAAAAATGTACTGACACTGCACTAAAAAAAAAAATATGTTCTCATTGTCTTTAGAAATACTTGTACTGAACCCTTACTCAAAGTTACTGCCATTCCAAGTCAGTTGAGGGAGGAAATTGAAGGAAAAGGAAATATATAACAATGGCATTTTGGGAGACGCCTTAAGGAAAGTATCTTGATTGGAAAACACAGTCACAATAGTGTGGGTTATCCCCACCATGCTATTTTGGGATAGAGCAGATTATAAAACCACTTAAAATACTGTAGGGACATAAGTACAATGTTTGAGATCAAGATATCATGAAAAACATTTGTGTCTCCTGCCATAAATGTCTTTTAAGATATATTTGGGGTCTTTAGACTCTGCAAAATGTTAGAAAACTATATTGCTACAAAACGAATGATGAAATTCTTTCATTTTGATTTTCCAGTCATGTTAATTTAGCATACAGGCTGTTTTCTAGTGATTTGTTCCACTCTGATCTATAGCTGGTTATACTTATTCATTCAAGAATACTGAAAAAAAGAAAGAAAAATGCAATATAAAAACCCTAAACTCTCATGATTGGTGGTTTATTGTTTCAAGATGTTGTTGTATTTTGTGAAGAAGAAGAAGCCTGGAACCTTTATGTTTGGTAATTTGTTATGGTATGTTGTACCATTCCAGAAGTAGAAAATCTCATGATGGAAAAAATTATTAACTAGATGTCAATTTATGATATTAAAAAAGCACACACACACACACACACACACACATATACACACACACACACGCACACACACATATATATATATATTTATATGTGTGTGTGTGTGTATATATATATATATATATATATATATATATATATATATATATATTATATATATAGGTAGATATAGATGTATATCTTTATGTCTAATGTTATGAATATGGATCAGATTCATTCTGAATTGTTTGCATTGTTTAGTGTTTTCAGTGGAGACAATGCTGGTTAACGAAAAGCAGGAAGAGGCATCTCTGCATTCTTATCTAATTTTAGAGTCCAACAGCAAAACATTTCTTCTCCTACAATCATTATTGAGTAAGGTCCTTGAGTACTTAGGCTACCATTACTACTCAAATACAAAAAATAAATACTAGTAGTAGAAAAACAAATATGACCAATGGCATTAGGACGGTGCAGTGCTAGCATTGTCACCTCACAGCACGAGGTTCTCCAGTTTGATTCTCAGCTGGAGTGCCTTCTGTGCAGAGTCTGCATGTCCTCCCTGCATTCATGTGGGTTTCCTCTGGGTACTCCAGTTTCCTCCCACATTACAAAGACGTGAAGTATCTGGTGCCCTTCATTCATGCTGCTGCTGCTCATTGGTCCATCCCCCACTACACCCCCCCAGTCTTTGTGTATCCTTCTCTCTTGCTAGGTCATGTGGCTGCACCAGTCGTCAGGTATTGCACAGACACTGAAGTATCTCATGCTACTTGAGGAATAGGATAGTAGGTCAGCAGCTGTTTCAGCTCCATCCCTTCATGGATTCACCATACCAACAGCCTGTACTCATGTCTGGCTTGATTCTGTGACATTGTGCTGGTCATATGGCATGCATGTTAAATGTCAAATACTGTTTAACAGCACTATGTAATGCTCATTTTCCTCAGATGATAGTTACTACCAGGCTACAACTCATACCACACATTTCGACCACAGACCATGGACCGAAACCCAAAAGGAGGGGGTGTATCCATATTCATCAAGGATACCTACACCTCCAGGTTAGTGGCGCAGCATGATATCGCTGAGATCATCCATGTGCAACTAACATTGGGCAAATCTGCAATGCAAATTGTGGCCTGCTACAGATCACCCTATATGACCCAGGACCACCACTCCGCCTTTCTGGAGACACTGGAAAACATGAAGGTCCTACCGAACACCCTGATATTGGGCAATTTCAATTACTCTACCATTAACTGGGAAAACTACTCAGGTACAAACTCACAGGTCCAGCGCTTCCTGGAATTTATCAACTCAAATGCCCTGGATCAGCTGGTAAACTCCCCTAGTAGAGGTGAAAACATATTGGACCTGGTCATCACCAACATGGCGACAGGTGATCTGCACCGGAGGTCAACCCGTCACTGTTTAGATCAGACCATAAACTAATCACTCTGGATGTCCACACCACCCCACCATCCTCAGCCAAGGAAACCACAGTGAAAAACTTTTCTATAGCAAACTTCACCTTATTTAAGTCAGAGGTGGTAAGTTTCACAGCCGCCACTCTAAAGGATAACAGTGTCCAAGATGCAGGAACCTTTACAATTTCACTCTGAGCACCTACAAGGATGCATGGATCATGCCATCCCTAGCAAAACCAAGACTCACTCCCCAAAGAGAAGGAAACCAGTCTGGTGGACCCCTGCCATAAGCAGGCTATACAATAGAAAGAGGAAACTAATTCAGAAAAAAAGCAAATCTCAAGAAGGAAAGACATCCCTGATCAGTATCAGTAAGAAACTAAGGTCCCTCATAAAATCATCCAGGGCTAACTTCGAAAGAAAAATAGCCAAGGATTTGAAAGATAACCACAAAGCCTTCTTTAGCTATGTCAAGAATGTAAGTGGCAACTCGCAGATATGCTCTAAGTTAGTGCAAAATAGCACAAAATATACTGAACCTACTGATATTGCCAACATCCTGGCAGATAGATTCACTGCAAACTTCACCCCCTCTCCCCCCCCCAAAAGGGCCCACAGCAATACCGGAAAAGTGTAGTGTCCTGGAAATCATGCATGCACAGGTGAAAACAGCCCTTTCAAAAGCCAAAAGCACAGCATTAGTGAGGCCAGATGGTGTCTCAGGCTGTGCCTTGCACGAACTACAGAACGAACTAACCCCCACTTAAACACACTATCTCTCTCCACAGGCTATGTGCCCATAGAATGTCGCACAGCAATGGTTATTCCACTCCACAAAGGAGGGGCCACAACTGACCCTGGTAACTATCGCCCAATAAGCCTGACTAGCCTGGTCTGCAAGGCTATGGAGCACATCATCATGGAACTCATTAACAAAGACATTGGGAACCTCCAAACAAGTGACCTGACCCAGTTCAGCTTTATTAAGAGCAGATCATGCCTACTACACCTGGTTGACTTCTTCGAGACAGTCACTAAGGCCATGGATGAGGGTAAGGTGGTTCACACAGCCTACCTTTACCTCGCCAAGGCTTTTGACACCATTCCCTACTCAGGAATTATAGAAAAACTCACCAGCCTGAACATAAACCCCTACTTCCCGAGATGGGCTGCCAACTGGCTTACAGACAGAACTCACACGGTAAGAATAGCGGGCTTCAGGTTGACTCTAAACCAGTTACAAGTGGTGTCCCACAAGGTTCGTTCCTGGGACCCCTACTGTTCGGCATATACTTCTCAGAAGTACAGGCAAATGCAGGAGGATTATGGCTAACCAAGTTTGCCGATGACTGCAAACTGGGAGCCATAATTGACTCTCTGGCTGACACGGACATTCTCCAAAAGGGCCTTACTGAGATGGACACCTGGTGTCAAAGTCATGGCCTCAAGCTAAATGCCAAAAAAGGCATAGTCATCCCATTTGGGAAAAACAAAACACCCATGAATTACCACATAGGTGGCAGCCCCCTTAATACAGAAGAGGTAATAAGAGATCTGGGGACCCAGGTAGATAGTAATCTCTCCTTTTACAATCATATTGCCAAAGTAGTTAGGAAATCCTTCTGTGTAGCCCATCTAATTACTAAAGGGTCCACATATAGAAATAAAGAGGTTATAGTGCCCCTCTACTCGTCACTCATCAGACCCATCATAGAGTACAATGCCCCATTTGGGATGTACCTCACAAGACAATTCCAACAGCTGGAAAGACCACAAAAGTACCTCACCAAGAGGATTCCTGGCCTCAAACATATGTCCTATGCAGCCCAACTGGAAAAACTCCTGCTGTACTCGGTGGCATATCACTTACTCAGAGGTAATCTCTGCCTGACTTACAAAGCCATGTCCAACTCAGAATTGATGGACATGCTCCACCTAAAGAAATCCAAGTCACTGCAAGTCACTCGCTCTAGTGAGATAAACCTCACCACAACAATAAATAGAACATGCTGGAGGGATAGATTTCTGTCACAGAGATTCCCCATGCTTTGGAACAAAATTCCTAACTACATTAGGCAGAGCCCCTCACTTACACTCTTCAAGAGAAACCTTGACGAGTGGATGGGTAACCGAAAATACACCCCTGGGATCACTTAATTGGCTCTTCTTGACAGAGGCTTAGTTCATTAATCAATGGGGTGGTGAAAGCTGACATACTGTGGCTAGGCTTATAAATGCACTCAGGCATATAGCCTAGTACCTACCTATGAACCTATGAACTAGTGCCTGAAATGTCTCCAAATTCTTTTAGCGTCAACGTATTATTTAGCTGCATATGCTGTGAGGCTAATGCTGGTGTTCAACTGCTTTGTATTTTGCATGGGAAGGCTCCAATTAAAATTTGTCTACATTACTTAATATTTGTTTTACCTTAATGTTTTTTTTTTCTTGGAGGTTTAAATGTTTTTGGCTGTTGTGAGTTAGAAAATATTCCTTGTCCATTCACTGGAAAGGAATTAAATCTAACTAATTATTGGGAGGAGCTTAGAAATAGGGATGGGGCTAAATAAGAAATCCTGTTTAGCTGCAAGTGCTGTGAGAATACTGCTGTTGTGTGCCTGGTTTGGATTTTCCCATCCTGTTCCTGTTGTACATTTAAACATGGTGGCTTTTGTGCTGCCTGCCCTTACTATAGTCTGACTTTGGAAGTTCCCCCCTGTTTCATCTCATCGGCTCATTTTACTGGGCAGTGAAAGATCTAACTGAGAAGGCTCACCCCTTAGATTTTTAAAGCTTAAGCTGTCCTTTGTTTCATATCATTCTGCTTGTGGACTCTGCAATATTCAAAGTACTAATCCTTTTTTCCTTCTTGCTTTTAAGATCTGTAACAGCCGGGACTAGATCACCAGTCACTGTAAAGCCTGGGAACTGCTTTTGTGGAATCGGCATGTGAACAGTGCTTCTATTGTGAGAGAAAGAGAACAGGGACATTATTTCCTAGACTTCTTAGACACTACCAATCACAAGAAAGGCTGGATATTACTTTTTAGGAGCCAGATTGGGATTACTGCTACTACTTTACTTCTGGTGAGAGAAAGAGCAGGGGAGCATTGATTCCTGTTGGTCTCTGATTGTTGGACAGTGTGCATGGGACTCCACTGAGAGGTCTGGCTGTATTTTTTAAACACATTTATTGGATCGTCACTTAAGACATAGGTAAACATACATTTATGTAAAAGAAAACAAACCATGTTAACATGTGAGCAGTTACAAGCATTACACATCATACATATTATTTTATATAATTATCCTCAATCGTAAAAAAGAGTATGCGTCATGTATAATTGTATAAAGGAATGTGTATGATGTATACAATTATCATCGATTCAGCATTATATAAAGTGATTGATTCCTGCCTTCTCTTAAATCTCATTCCTCCTCCAAAACATTATTTTGCATGTATTGTTCCCACAATTTCCATTTTCCTACATAATTTGCTCCTATCTTTTCTAAATATCCAATTTCCAGTTATTTTACCTTCAGTACAATATTCAGTACCCCATATACAGTTGGTTTAGAGTTTGATATCCATTTTTTTTAGTAATTGCTTTTTTTGGTGGCCAGCAGAATTAAACTTAACAAGGCCTTTCCTTGTCTGGCAGTTCAAATCCTGTATCCCAGCTCATAAAAAAAATGTTCTTAGTTACACCCATTTGCACCCAATATTTCTGACAGAGTACTTTGAAGAGAATATTTAAACTCTGCCAACTCATTACACTCCCAAAACATACGTTTCTAGTTACCTCTTTCTTCTTCATCACACCTCAAATATTTGCCATCACACTTCCAAGCAAAAATCCTAAATCTTGTAGACTTTGTTGCATATTTGGGAGCCATACATATGTCCTCCCATTGTTTCCTTGTGAATTGCTTATCCCATCTCTCTTCCCAATGTTTTCTAACCTTCTCTTATTCCTGTAGATATTTTACAATATTTTATATGCCCTTC
Source organism: Protopterus annectens (assembly GCF_019279795.1). Taxonomy (NCBI): domain Eukaryota; kingdom Metazoa; phylum Chordata; order Ceratodontiformes; family Protopteridae; genus Protopterus; species Protopterus annectens. Next base: position 523,810,674 of record NC_056736.1, read on the forward strand.
TAGTTATCTCATTTAAAAGCAGCTTCTGTTCTAGATTCATCTAATAAGTGTACCAGAGCAGATATTTAGCTTAGGATTCCCCTACCCTTTCTCTTTGCCTATACTCTGATATCAGTCCCTCATGGGGAAGGCAGTTTGTAGCCTGCAGTCCATATGTCTTCTTGGCCTCTTCCCACTCTATCTTTCCCTTTCTAGTTATTTGCTCCCAATACCTTTGTTCCTTTGCCAGTTTTCTCCAGTAAACTCCACACCCCTCTTGCCTGTTCTCTGCACTCCTAATTGCAGTCCTCCTTATTGGCAGAATCATCTATTTTCAGTCTTGTGGGGGCTTAGTTCTTAGAGTACTTTCTTTTGCTTTATCAATATCATATTCTGTTTTGCTGTTATTTTTCTCCTTGTAGATCTGCATGCAATATCCCAAACACTCGAACCCCCCCCCCACTTCATCATCATCACTTTCTATTTTGAATTATAATCTTCTGCCTGTGTTATGTATGTGAGCCTTAATTGTGTAGCTCAAAATTATCCCTTCAAATTAGATAAAACTAAACCACCTTGTTCTATTGGAAGGATCAACTTATCCTTCTTAACTCTTGCCCTTCCAGATAAATTCCTTCAGCTCTGTATTAATTATTGTCGACAACTTTTCTTATGGTTGATCAATGTATGCCTGACCTGCATATAAAACTAAAGGAACTAAAACATTTTCACTCCTTGTATCTTACTATCCATATCCATAAACAAGAGCCTTCAGTTTCTTAGTTTTTGAAGGCTCTTGAAGTTTTCAACCTTTAAGATTATTCAATAGTATTATAATTTATACATTTAGGGGCACATTTTATAATTTTCATGGAAGATTGTTTGGAGGAAAGGTGATAAAATACCACTTGTGGAGACTAAATTTAGATATCAAGTGTAGATGTTCCTTTGGGTTGTATAAAGATGGCAACCCCACCTTGTCCACCCTGGATGAGAAGCATTATTCAGAGTTTTTAATATTTTATGTCTGTGAAGTATGATGGATGGGAGGTATGCATGTGAAGCAAAAGTTATGCCAGGTGTGCTGTATCTGCTTCATGAGTCAAAATTAAGATGGTATGCAGTATTAGATGAGAGGATTGCTTTCTAGAGTTGGCAGTATTCCAGAAATGTGCTAATAGCCCCTATTGTTTATTCTGATCTGGCTAATTGGTAGATGAACACAGAGGCATAGTATCAACTGGCAGTCTGTGTGATGTCAAAAGATTAGACTTGCATGTATGTGCAATAGAGTAGAAGAATTTTGTATAACTCTCTTGAAGATGCTTCCCCTACTGGAATATGGCAGGGTCAGGTGATGAACCAAAGGCATTTTTTTGAGGTTTCTTGTTTTGACTGCTCTAAAGGAAGTTAGCAGTCAGTACTTCCCACAGTATGGGGATAAACATGGAGCCATAGAAAGTCATTAGGAAAGAGTATGACTGTAGCCTGGAGTGTCATTCCAGGCGTATCCAGTATTTGTCTGCTTGCGATGAGATGGTAGGCAGATCAACTTGCCTGACAAAGAATGGCCTGCACCTCTCCTTCCTTGGCTTTTGCTTATTGTCCAGGGCCTTTGCCATCCCCGTATTGCCTTTTTAGGTAGAAATTGGTTACTGGACATTCCAACATAGCAGATATTACAGCAAATTTTATCTCCAAACTACACCAGGGCTGCTTGCTTTTCTCAGTGTCAGAAACCATAATAAACAAATTGCCTTATCCTGAAGTCCTTCTGCAACTTGAACACATCCATATCTGTGTAGTAGCTGATATTTAGTTGGATTCACTGTAAAGCTAGCACTTCCTTCTTAACTGGGTTTAGTGCTTACCATGTATTCACACCTGAGGGAAACTGCAGGGGCATTTACATATTTGTCAGAAACCATATCACCTATAAGCAGATTCTCTGAGACCCTCAAATAGAGCCAAATTGAACTCCAACTTACCTGAAAGAAATCAAATTATCAATGTATTGTCTTTTTAAGATGCCCTTAATGTTCCTGGATAACCATGAGAGATTCTGGAATGTACTTTCTGAAATACCCATAATGAAAAATACCTTTTTGGTGGTTGATTTTAACTACCCATAGATAATCAGTGCACTAATACCTCATTAGTTATGCCCAAAAATTCATATATGAAAAGCAATCAGTTAACCAACTCACTAGAGAACAATGCATTCTAAACCTTGTCCCTACCAATATAGCCCCCTCATGTGCTATGCCTATAGTATTCCCATCCCTGGCTAAATTCATAAACTAGTGACCTTTTCCTTTAAAGCCCGAAACATTCTCAAAGTGAGCAAAATTGAATTTAAGGACCTCAAAAGAACAAACCTACTCAAAATTTATATTGAGCTCTCATGCAACTCCAGCTGCTAATTGTGCAACAGAGTTCTTCTCGCAGTTAGAAAAATGTTTAGATATGCCAGTCCCTTCTTAAACTAAATATTTTTGGAAATTTAAAAACAAACCACTCTGGTGGTCTGCAAGTATAGATAAGCTGTATAACAAAATGGAAGAGCATTTCTAAAGTTATATAATAAAAGTACATCTACCCACATTAAAGACTCTGTGCAGAGGATCTGCCATGAACTGAAAACTACCAACAAGAAGATCAAAGCTAAGCATGAAGTGGATCTAGCATCTGAAGCTGAGGGCATTATAGCTCCTTCCTCAATGTGTCAGAAAATTAAGAGGCAACACCGACAGTGTCCTGAACTATTCTAAAAATGGCACCATCCATTCAGACACAAAGAAAAGAGTTAATATCCTTGCTGATAAGTTGAGCACAAATGTAACCTAAAAAAACAGATACTGAAATTCCACAAATCCCTGAATCTCTACCATCTTAAGGGAATATGTGATAATTGTGCTATCAGAAAACAAAATTACCACTTAATGACTGAATGCCTTGTAAATCGTGTCAAACCTATCCTAGTGGAATCCCCTCCTAAAATTGTTTAAATTAACCTTAACCGCAAGGTATGTTAATTTAGTATTTGTTTTATTTTTATTTGTATTTATTGACCGGAGTAGAGCACTGATCTCCATGGACCTTGTTCATACTCAGCCAAAGAATAGCTACTGTAATGCCCTTTCATAAAGGGGGCCCCATCACAGAGCCCTGGAACTAGAGACATCTCAATTTAACTGATTGCTTCTGCTAGGCCAGTGAGCACATTATATACGATTTCATAAACTGTGATATCAAAAATATCATACACCTTAACTCTCAACAGTTTGGTTTTGTCAAAGGGAGATCATGATTACTCAACTTAGTAAACTTCTTTGATAGGGTCACAGAGTTTGTGAATAATGGTCACTCAATCCACACAGCCTGTTTGGATCTGACAGTAGCATTGACACGGTCTGCCATTCTGGTATTGAAAGTTAACTTGGAGACGTAAGGGCAGACCCATTTGTGGGAAGGCGGATAGTAAACTAGCTAAAAGATAGAGGTCATGTTGTGAAAGTAGAAGTTGCCACTTCAGAAAGTCAGAAATAACTAACAATGTACCCCAGGGTTTGGTAATGGGATCCCTCATATTTGGCATGTACTTTTCTGGCTGGAAAACACTACATCCAGAACTGTGGCTAATGAAGTTTGCTGATGACTACAAAGCTGGGAGTTACTGTTGGATCACTCCTTGATACAATGTCACTACAGCAGGAACTAATCCTTGCTAACTAGTGATTTACTAAAAATGCTAACATTAAATGTAAAAAAAAAACAGTGTTGTCATATATGGCAAAACAAATTCTTGCACCCATCTTACATCATAACTTGCAACCCACTCCAAACTGATATGGTAATCAGGGTATCTTGACACTTGAGTCAGTAACTCCCTTACTTTTGACTAACACGCGGCACTAAAAGTCAGGAAGTCCTTTTGTTTGGCACAGGTGATATTTAAAGGACAGGTCAAAAGGAGTTACCATTCCATTGTACACTAATCTGATAAGGCCAGTTATAGAGTATATTGTTCACGTTGTTAGGTACCCATGTAGGCACACCACACAGCTAGGGAGGTCTCAGCATTTCATAACTAAGAAGATTAGTAGTTTTAAAACCCTGAGTTACCAAAACAGGCTTGAAGCCCTGTCTGTGCTCACAGTCTGTTAGAGACTCTTACATAGAGATCTGTGTCTTATATTCCATTTCATAATGACCAAACACTCTATCTCTATAAGATAATCGGCTCCACTAAAACTAATCCAAGGATTTTATATCACTACCAGTATAAAAAAAGCATGTTGGAGGAACAGATTTATTAAGCAGTGTTTACCCTAGTCTCTTATACATTAAACATAGTGACGTCCTTGAATTCTTCAAGATAAATTTTGATGACTGGATGGGCATCAGCAAATTTATCCTAGGGCTTACTTGCTTTGCCTCCCTAGAAGGTTGCTGTATAACATGGCGTTTGGTATTAACAAGGCAAAAAATATCTTTCTACTTACTTGCCTTGTAATTCCTTTGATCCTTAGAGTAGTGATGGGGGATAAAAATGTGCTTTTCAGAACTGTATTGCCTTATGTTAATAGGCTGGGCACTATTGCCTTTTCGATGAAATTGATTTGTAATAAGGTGGGACGGAAGCACTTGAAGTACAGTAGGGATTTGAACATAGGAGTTCATATCTATAAGTAAGTCTAGGATGCAAGATGGTTATGAAAAAGAGTTGAGGTAGACAATTGGAATTACATAATAAAGTGTTCAAGCTATAATAGGAAGAAGGAATATTTAACACATCCTTGCCAAAAGGTGCTGGACATACTCTGCTTTGCTCCACAACTGCAGGGCTATCTGTATGGGCTGTTGTTTTTCAACTTCAACGCTACAGCTGTTGAAAGGCAGACCACACGCAAAACTGTTGTATCATCTAGTACTAACCCCTAAGATGAGGGCCACCATCTCCCAAGATGGCATGGCAGTGTGGGAAAGGAGATTGGAATGTTTGAACTGTGGGATGCAGAGGGAAATAGGACCACTGGCAGCATTATATATGCTGTTCATGTTAGGGCTTTCTGATTTATGCCTTCACCTAGCCCGAGAGTGATAGACTGTACACTCTAGGCAGAAGCAAAATGATGCCATGAGAGAGCTGAATCTGCCTAGTTAGTGGCATGCTAACCACTGCCTACTCACCTACCTCTGCAATCACCTCTCATGCCACATTTGTGGTATGAATACCAGAGTACATGACCTAGACATACCCCGTTTCATGATACTCTAATCCTACTCCTAAAGGAAACTAGCAGGCTTTGCCT